>NC_060897.1:21717934-21740434 GCF_014805685.1 Silurus meridionalis | reverse complement strand
TTATTGCATATTGTAAACTGCATTTTAACTTTATTTTTATTGTACATTATATACTGTGTATTATTGTATATTGTTATAGTGTATATTATTATCTCTATATATTGTTATTTTATATTGTATAGTGTGTATTAACTTTATTTTATTGTACATATTCTGTATATAATCGTATATTGTATAGTGTATATTAAGTATATTTCTATTGTATATTATATACTGTATATTATTATATATTAATATATACTGTATATTTTACTGTACATTATACACTACATATTATAACATTAACATTGTACTTCCTGTTTTTCCTTGAACTTCTTCCTGTTCTCACTTACTGTACACCTCTATCCAACTCCGCTCATTCTCATCCCTAATATTAACAAAGTAGATAAGAACTAACTAATAAATACCTTCTTGGAACCAATTCCATCTAAAATAAAGATTTTTTTATACACTGTGTTTCCAAAAGTATTGGGACACCCAATTTTTCCAGCCACATGTGCTCCTTTCCCAAACTGTAACCACAAAGTTAGAGAAACAATTTATAAGACGTCCATTGATGCTGTAGCAGAGACATTTCCATTCATTTAAACTTGGAGACCCAACCTGTTCCAGCATTACGATGCCCCTGTGCACAAAGCCAGCTCTATGAAGATATGCTTTACATGGGATGGAGTGGAAGATCTCCTGCTATAGAGCTCCAATCCTCATGAATGTGAACACTGACTGCACCCCATCCCTCCTCACCCTCACCTACATCAGTACCTGCCTTTACCAACACCATTGTGTATAAATGAATCTCACACAAATCTCCACAAAATCTATTGGAAGACCATCCCAGACGAGTGGTCCTACCTTACTGTGTTAAAGCTAAAGTTTGAAGGTTGTTCTATAAATAATGCATTAAATAAAGCGAGCGAAGGAAACTTTAATAAACATTGTCAAATTTAATAATTTGCTTATATCAAGGTATTATTTGATTTTGTTTAAATAAAGAAAAAGTTTGTAGTTTCAGGCTGTTTTATTAAAAGTCTTTGTTTGAATTGAGAATAGAACAGGGACAAGGGGGACGGGGGGGGACGGGGAGGAACAGGGAAGGTGTGCGTTTTGCTCGCGGTCAGATTGGCGACGTTGTTGTTTTTTTTCCCTACTTGTCTCCTGAGAGACCTCAAATCACCCCGAGCACTTTTTTTTCCTTTCCTTTTTTCCCCCCCTTCGAAACTGTTCAGCGTCCCCTCGAGGACACACAGAGACACCGAGCTGATCATTTCACGTTAATAACTCTGGGTACGGAGATGATCCGAAAAACATGTTGTTTCGTCGGAAACGCCTCGCGGGCTCCGCGGCGCAGGACGTCTAAGGAAGGGGGGAAAACAAAAAGTGGAGTTGAGACAAAACAGCGACTGCATAATTCATCTGTCACATGTGTAGACGTCGCGTGCTTGTTCTGACTTTAGCTCTCGTGTGACTTTGGGCCGCAGATGTGACGCAGGAAGCGGTGAAGCAACAATTCCGTCCTTCAAACGAAAACATTTAACGTGGGGTTTTTAGAAATTCTAAAGATAGAGGATTAGCGGAGATTAGGAGATCCACACGTTATACCGTATGCTAACTCCAATTAAGCCCATCAAATTAGCATACGTTTAAAATGCTAAGAAACATAATACCCGGATTCTGATATGACGCCAGTAACAGGTTGGAAAACAATCATGAAAATTTTCGAATCGTTTATCGCAGAAAGCACGCATAATCATCACTAGCTCATATCAGAGATTAGCCCCATCGCGGTGCTACAATAAATGCTTTTTGCATTTTCTTTGTGTTTTCATAGCCAGGTTTTGGTTCAACCTCTGTTTTTACACAATTCCTGTGTCCTTGACGCGTCTTTATTGAAGTGTCTGTAAAAGCTAAAGTATTGTTTAGCATTTAGCTGCCTGACTCAGCAATCACAATTTCCTGTTTATTTTTTTTATTTAATTTTTTAACTCATTTTGTTTTTCTTTTTTTTGTCTTTCATTTTTTCCTTTTTACTTTGTGCACAATGTTTGCCAGTCACACAATTTATTTACTTTTATTTTACATTTTTTATTCTACCTGCCCATTTAAAATTTTCATAATTTTCAATGTTTTTTTTTTTTACCTGCAATAGCATCCTCTGGCTCATGTGGTCCGATCCAACAGATGACCAACTGTAGCTGAAGAAGTTTTGATTTGGCAGCAAAAAGGGGACCAACACAATTTTAGGCAGGTAAAGGGGTAAATTTTTTTTTTCCCAGCGATGAGGGTTGGCCATGATACAGCGCCCCAGGAGCACAGAGGGGTTCAAGGGCCAATGAGTGGCAGCTTGGCGATACTAAGGCCTGACGTTCCATCAGTACCCAGAGCCTTAACCACTGAGGTTCCACTTACAGTAAACGACATAAACAAATTAAAATAAAATATTTTCAGGGCTGAACAACAGCAACCACAGTCAATTACAGTAAAACTAAGTTTGACCTAATTGACTCCAAATCAAACTTTCTTTCATTTATTTATTTAGAACTAACAGCGTCTGGATTATGACTGAAACGTAGCTTTTGAAAAGCGGCAACGAATCACGGCCGGGGCGTGACACCGCAAGTTCCCAGAGAGACCGAGGTTCCAGAGCGTTTGTTTACCATGGCAGCTTGCCTCCACACTGGGCCCTGAAGCAGGAAGCAATGAAAAAAAAAGTCTCTTTCACAAATTTCTCACTGTCAGCTCGGGCGTCCACACCTCTCGCCTCGCACGTGCACTCCTCAAAGCGAGGGTGTGCACATTTCACACACCTCCTTTATAGAGAGATATAAAGTAGTGAAATAATAAAAAAAAAATAGAGAGTGTAGTGTGTGTGTGTGTGTGTGTGCTGGGGAGGTGGTGGTGGGGGGTGATTTGGGAAGCCGAGACGTGTTTATCCACACGCATCTGTCTCATGTTGTTAATTGGGAGCATTTGCCATTTGGAAAGTGGCTGATGGCCTCCAGGCATGTCAAAGCAACCTGATACGAGGCGAAATACAGATTTGCTCGGAAAAGGAAAAGGATTTCATGCTAATGAGAGCGTTACAAAAGCTACAAAAAACAGTTTTACCACCTCTAAATAAAAAACACTGACCATCAGGCATTGGTCAAATACATAACAAACTGTAGAAGATTCTAGAAAGGGCGGGGCTGCTGTAGTACTGTAGTAGCGGGTGCCCTTACATTCGACTTCTCTCCACCTTTCTGTTACAAAACTCGTGATTCATGAGTCGGATTTATAAGCAGATTAGCATGAACATTAGAGTTAGCACCAATAAAATCTCGATCTTTTATAACTCCTTGCCCTAAAATAACCCAAATTCCTTTACTTCCAGGAGTAAAATCCAACGTTCCGTCCACAAGCCCTCTGTACCCCAGCAAGTCACCAGCGTTTTCGCTCCCCTTTTCCCCCCCTGCTCGCACCCGTGCCACATATTTAACCCCCGTGTTATCGCCTCGGCACGAAGCGCCCCTAATTGCAAAAGAGGTGAAGCCCTCGTGTCGCCCCACCACACCGCCGGCGCTGCTTTGACAGCGCTCACTTTACACACACACACGCACGCTGACGCCCTAATTAACCTCTCTCGATTAGGGCAATTAGCTCCTTGACTTTACACCTAATCCCTAAAAAGTGCGCTCGAGCCGTGACTTCTCTCCGTCTGGAGCCTGACACTTCAGCGACGCCATTACGTGGCATTTCGTCGGGTGGATTTGCTCTAGTTCCTATGAAAGTCCAATCCTGACAGATTGACAATGCTGAACATGATGTTTGGCAGCTAACAAAGATTTTTCTCTTTGGTGTAATTCAGTATGACATGCCCGACGAGGTGCAGGCGTAAATCTGTTTGACCATCAGATGATGTTTTCATAGTTGGATTCGATTTATAGCTGTGCCGGCTATAGGGCAACCCCATTTTGGCGCACAAAGGCCCTGTCATGCTGACGACCTTCATCGCACGGCCAAGTGCTAGTCTCGCTGAATGAGGCCATGTCCACCCGAAAACTTATATTTTCTATATATAAAGTCTGCATATTTTTCTCTCTGTGTTTTGGCCTCCCGCCCACACTGAGGCGATGTTTTTCAGTCAACGCAAACAAAACTTTTTGTAAACGATAATGTATTTTGGCTGCAACGTTTCAAAGAGCCGGAAAGTCAAAAAATGGCAGGCGGAAATGAAGCGGGTTCGAAGCGCCTCACGTTTTGCTCGTGCGGTACGGGGACGTGAGCGGTTTCGGATGTTTCAGTGTGGATGAGCGACTTTTGGGAAATGTGTGGACGCGGAGCATTTTTAGACTCAAACCTTGTCCATGTCCAGATCCGTGTAACATTAGATCAATCTATAGCTTGAAAATGGTGTTCCGGAAAATTCTGGATGATAAAAAAAACGACCGGCCGTATAACATGATCAAAGATTGAGGTTCGGTCCACAAAAGCCATAATACCTCCGAAATTGCACGGATTGTATTTTGTTGTACCGCGATTCTAATTGATATCTGATTGGCTGTAATGCAAGATGATGGATTTCTATTTGTTTGCTCCGTCTGACATTTTTTGTTTCTATAGTAACAACAGATCCAGGCACATGGAGAGAATTTCGGGTTTTCAGAAGGATGTTCTTCGATGATTGCGTTCATCCACCTTGAAAAACGTTGATGCTTTTCTACTCACCATGGTCATAAAAAGCTGGTATTTGCATTGTGTTGAATCAATCTGGCCTCTGTTTTCTTGATGTTTTTTGTGTTTAACACCACTCTGTGTAAATTCCACACAGATACGCTACAAGACTGCAAAAATCTGTGGAAACCCGACGAATAGATGTTCTATGTTCTTTTTAAACATAGTCCTCATTTTGCTGTTATAATAACCTCCACTCTTCTGGGAACATGTTCCCGTGGATTTTCTGGAGATTTGTGTGAGATTTCATTCAGCCACAAGTACCGATAAATGTGTGGTGAAGAGGTCTGGGGTGCATCTCCACATCACAAGATTTTCCACACACATCCAATCCATACCGAGCAGATCTTCATGGAGCTGGGTTTGTGCACAGTGACTCTGTGATGCTGGAACAGGTTTGGGTCTCGTAGTGGGTTGGAAATATTTTCATCAACAAGACGTCCTATACTATTGTGTGCCTTTATCTTCGTGATAACAGTTTGGCGAAGAACGACATAAGGCTGGAAAAATCAGCCTTATCGGTTATGTTCATGCTGCTCTCTTGCCACCTGATTGGCCGATTCGAATGTGATTAGCATTTCTACTATAAAATGTTTCCTGTGGCATCACATCCATCATGGAAAACTCTCATATATTGTACAAATGCTCACGTTTTTCTAGTTTTTACTCAGACAGGAAACACATCTGTTTTTTCTTTGTGCAGGCATAAAACATAGTCCGGTAGTCGTCTCATTGTTGGAACTATAAATACGAGCTTCAAATCCGGCGCGACCGAATCGACGCACATTTGTTCGAATCGGAAAAATCTGCCAGAGCGAAGGCCGTGATTCACGACACGGCAGCTTCTATATAAACCGACATAAAGTAACAAAACAGAAGGTCAGGATTAAAGCATGAGGATGTTGCTAGACTTTTCCATTTCCTCCAACATGTAATCGATCAGTCAGGACATGTTCGGGGTCTGAACTCTGCGTCTTCAGCTGGACTACGCAGGAGTCGTAAAAGAATAGTCATTGTATTGTTACGTTAAGAATGGAATGCTCAGAGGTTTGGGTTTTGGGTTTGCCCATTTTTGTCCCCCACAAATTTTATTTTAACATAATGTTCGTTTTCCATTTTATTTTATAAAAATGTTTTCATTATTTGTTTTACTTTTTGTTACATTTTTGTTTCATTAAATGGTTTAAATTATATATAATAAATATATAATATATATTATATGTATACACACACACACACACACACACACACACACACACACACACACACAGAGTAGCGATTTCAACAATCAAAAATGCATACAGTACATATAAAACACACATATTACATATTTTGTTGTATTGATTTGACTAATATTTATTTATTTGTTGCTTTATATTTCTTTTATATGTCTTATATGTCTTGATTATATTACTTTTTTTATAAAATAAAATGAATTATTTTCCTGTATATTATATTTCTTTTTTTACATTCTAAAATAATTTATTTTAATTTATATTATATTATGCTATATTATATTAAGACATTTTTACTTGTTAATACTGTTTTATATAAATGAACAAAAAATGTATAAATGGATTATCATACTATTACTATATTATATATATATATATATATATATATATATATATATATATATATATATATATATATATATATATATATATATATATAATATATATATATATATATATATATATATATATATATATATATATATATATATATATATATATATATATATTACTATTTATATTTATTAAAATGTATTATATTTAGGCTTAAAATTGTTAAACAGTCGTAAGTTTCCAGTTCAGTCTGACATTATAGCAGCTATAAATGTCTGTTCCCTCAACATTTAGAAAGAAACCAATCAGAATTGAGAGTTGTGTAGCGGCGTGGATCGAGTATACGGAGGCGCTCGGGTTCTCACTCATTGTTTGTCCTGGAAGATCTTCAGGGAGTGAACAGGACGGTCGGTTTTACAGGAACGGAGTTACAGACCGCAAACGTACGCGGCTGTATATTTGCGGGAACATTTTCTGATGTTGACAAGCGTGTAAGGGGCTTCCTGTTGGTGGTCTGCACGAGGGGTGTTCAAGGGTGGGAACGGAGAGGAAGTGGTTCGGTCCGCTGAGCTCTGGCAGAATTTGTAAATGTATGATCTAGATCGGAGGACGACAAGGAGATGAAAGTGTGAGAGAGAGAGAGAGAGAGAGAGAGAGAGAGAGAGAGAGAGAAATGAAATGAGCAATGGAGACAGAAGCAAAGAGCGCTAGGCCTGGTGCGAGTGTGAAGAGTGTGCGTGTGTGTCTGATTAATATTCATCAGGCGGAGAAGGCAGATGTGTCTGACATCTGTGTGATGTCAGCGTGTTGTCAACACATTGTTAGCACTGCAAACGTGCAAACAGATTAACGGGCTGCGCCGCCTTCTCCGAGTGCGAAAAAAAGAAGCGATTGCGGAGGAAGAAGGGAAGACAGCTTGTTCCTTCACTTCTTCCTGCCGAGCTTCCGATGCTCGGCTGCTGCCGCCGATGGTGTAAAGACGCTCCTCGTGCCAAGCCTCGGCTCGAGCGACTCATTCTTCCTAATTAATCGTTTCCAAGCAGCAACCGGAGTTGAGGTGCGACCTGCTGTTGATTGACAGACAATAAGCTCCGCCTCCCTGCTTAAAAGGTGTCTGTTTGTCCATTTCAAGGATGATTTAAAGTTTATTCTTGTGTGTGTGTGTGTGTGTGTGTGTGTGTGTGTGTGTGTGTCAGGGGAGGGTTAGGGGGAGGGGTTTGTATCACTTTGACCACATGACCAAGCATCAAATACAACGGATGTTCATGCATTTCACTAACCCTATTTTTTTTTCAATTTAGATTTTTTTTTTAAATAAAAGCTGCAAAACAACAATTTTAACAATTTTGTAAATGTTCATAATTGTAAACAGATTTCCTTATCGATTAACATTATAGAATCTTTTTCTACGTTTGTTTAATCGCATTTTTATTGAAGCCTGTTGTAAAAAAAAAAAAAAAACTCATTGCGACTTTTATCTCAGGATTCTGACTTTTTTTCTTAGAATTGCTTGATACAAACTCGCAATTACCTTTGCAGAAATGGGCTTCCATACATTTTCCCATAATTTTTATGAATCTATTTACATCTATTTACATTTTCTCTAAAATAATCAGTAAATAATTACATTTATTGCTATTATCTTATCAGTATTTAAATGTTCTTTTCAATTTTTTTTGCCTGATTTTTGCATTTTCTTTATTTTGTTTACTTTTTTGGGTTTTTTTGATACATGTTGATACAAGCTTTGATTTTTTACATGTGATTTTTATTTTCTTTTTTACTTTTTTATATTTTTTCCTTTTTTTTTTACATTTCAATTTTTTTTCCATTTTCTTTGTTGTATTTTCATTTTTTATTATATTCAGTTTGTTTTAATTTCAATTTTTATATATATATATATATATATATATATATATATATATATATATATATATATATATATATATATATTTTTTTTGTTTTGTTTTGTTTTGTTTTGTTTTGTTTCTGTATGTTCTTTCTGTTTTTGCTAATTAACATTTTTCTGTGTTCTTGATTATTTCTGACTATTGTTATGCTGATTTTATTTTGTATATTGTAATGTTTTTGTTGTCTTTTTCTTTTTTATGTTTTTAGAATTTCACGTTCCCTTTTTAAAAAAATGTATATTGTAGTTAGATAAAACAATACAATTATTAAATAAAATAATATAATTCTAGCTAATAATTGATCTAGGAATCATTTCCTCTCTGACTGAGGGACAGTTTATGAGCAGTAGAAAAGGGGTGTGGCCAAGCTTGGGCAGAAGAAAAAAACAGAAAGTGTACGACATACGCTACGACAAACTCGAACAAACTTTTGCTTCACAACATTCATCGAAAAATTGTTCTTGCTTTCAAGATAGTCATAAACCGGAGACCTTAAATAGTTTATGTGGAATCCGATGTCACAGCTGAAGACCTGCTGCTGCACCTGAAACGAAAAGGTGCGAATGTCAGCTGATTTGAAGGTGTGTTGTGATCCGACGTCACTTTTCACTCGCTTGGATGTGAACGAGCCGTCAGCGAGCGTGGTGTCAGGTGTTGAGCTGAATACATAAGAACATCTTTAACTTGCTGAATTCCAAAATATCTACACTACCAAACAAAAGAGCACGGGAACAACTTTCGGAGCTTCCGGAGCTCCACAATCATTAACGGTAACAAAATCACCAAATATACATTTTTAAATAAACACTAAATGAGCAAATGTATCGAGACACCTGACATTTCAGTCATATGACGTTTTGACACAAACGATCAAACTCCAAAAAAGTTGGCAACACACAAATATAAAATGCCTTGGAAGTGTGTGGAATATCTCATCCTGTAGATTTGCAGCCCTATTGAGCAGCTGTGAGATGAACTTTTCAGGCCTCCTACTGTACATCAGTACAGACTTTGCTAACAGCCTTTTCGCTGAAGATTTTCTTCTTCTTATTTCGGCTTCTCCCATTAGGGGTTGCCACAGCGGATCATCCGTCTCCATTTCCCCTGTCCTCTACATCTGCCTCTTTCAACCCAACTACCTGCATGTCATCCCTCACCACATCCATGAACATCCTCCTTGTCTTCCTCTTTTCCTCCTTCCTGTCCCTCCTCTGGACATATCCAAACCATCTTAAAGCCTTGTGGCTGAAGATATCATACACAAATCTTTACAAAATCTACTGGAACATCTTCCCAGAAGAATTGAGCTTATTATAAGAGCAAATGGGGACTTAATGTGGAATGGAATGTTCAAAAAAAAGAATCGTATGGTCAGTTTTCCACAAACTTTTGCCCAAGCAAGTATTTTTTTTCTTAATATGTATCATTGCATAACCACATCCCTTTAAATGGAAAACACCGTTTTAAATGAACTCATAAAGAAGAAAAAAGGACAAGTTCGATCTTGATAGAGTCCATGTGTTGGACCGAGGTGTGTCCATATCTGCCTGAGGTGGACAATGCAGGACTCTGTGTGGACACCCGAAGGACCATGTGTGTGGGTTTAAGTGGATGCTGACCAGATTCACTTCGTTCTCCTTCTTTCTTTCAACCCACGCTAGAAAAACATGCGCATTCCTGCCGCTCCCTGGTCTTGGCACGTAACCCTCTGTTGTGTGTGTTTTGGGAAAAGCTTCTGTCCAAGAACGATCTTCAGAAACCACCAGCTTCAAATCTTTCTCTTTTTTTTTTGCCCTGCTGCAAGCCTTTTTATTCGTGACATCGTGGGAATTGTTGAAAAAAAACGGAGGGAAAAAATTAACATTGGTTTTTTTTTACGGAGGGGATTTTGGCCAAACGATAGTTTCTAATGACAGACATGTGATTCGGGAAAATGTTTACATTTATTCCTACGCATGACACTTTGAATCATTGCGTTTAATCGTCCAGAGCGAGGACGATTACAGGCCAGGCACGGAGCTTGGGGGGGGGGTAAGTGGTCTTGCTCAAGAGCCCAGCAGCAGCTCTGTGGTAATGCTGGGATTTGATCTCACTAGAGCATGTTCAGAAAAACAGCACTCTGATTTAATGTTGAATGAAATGGATGTGCACCTTTTTTAGAGTGGTTTGTTACAGGTGTTTACATTATGAGGTTTTTTCTGATACATGACCAGGAATCATTCAATTGATCCAAATGAAGGTATACCTCCATCACTGGGACTGACAGGCTTAAAGGTTCTACCTCCTTGAATGGAACTAAAAATGGCAGAGGTCAAGCAGTTCCCACCAGAAATTATCATTAGAGACCAATTTTCTTCCTTACAAGAACTGGCAGGCATAAAGGCCATGCCTTTGTTAAAAGGACTGACAGGCATACAGGCCATGCCTTCTTTAAAAGGACTAAAAGGCATAGAGGCCACACCCTCTTTACCCATCAGTCCTGGTAAAGAAGGTGTGGCCTCTATCTGCTAGTCCTTTAAAGAAGGCATGGCCTGTATGCCTTTGTTAAAAGGACTGACAGGCATACAGGCCATGCCTTCTTTAAAAGGACTAAAAGGTATAGAGGCCACACCTTCTTTACCAGGACTGATGGGTGAAGAGGCCACGCCTTCTTCACCAGGACTGAAAGCCGTAGAGGCCAAACCTTCTTTACTTGTGCTGAAGGATACAGAGGCTTCCCCTTCTTGAATGGGAATAAAATGGTACAGATGTCATGCTTCTCTTTACAGAAACGAGATTTAGAGGTCCTCCTTGACTAAGGCACAAAGGCCACACCTTTCTTCCTATGAACTTGAATATGCAAAGTCTCCTTCACTCATTGACATGAGCAGAGGCCCTGTGAAAGGCCACCACTCTTTGACTGGGACTGAGGGACAGCAGACACTTCATTGGAACTGACAGTATACAGGCCACACCTTCTATACTTGAGATACAAGCTCAGAAGCCACACCTTGCTTCCCATGCACCTGAATATGCCAAGCCTACTTCACAATCTGACAGGTGCAGAGGCCCTATCAAAGGCCACAATTTTTTGATTTAGACTTAGATTTGGTGGATACTTCACTGGAACTGACAGAAAACAGGCCACACCTTCTATACTCTAGTTACAGCCCAAAAGGCCACACCTCATTGAATTGTGCAGAGGCCCCATCCTCCCTTGGAATAACAAGGGGCATCACTCCTCAAATGGGATTGACAACACCTCATTTGTCGGGACAGAAGATCACAGATGGTACACCTTTTTTCAGAAAGGAAAGAAGTCCACACTCAACTTGTGTAAGATGAGCCACCGAGTCCAGATGTTCTTATCTGGGATTGACAGATTGCCACTCCTTCTGTGGCACGCCTTTAATGTATGGCTAGGCGGAACTGACACGTGGCCACACCCCTCAAAAACGCTATTTGTTCTTTCTGATTCAGACTTGTGATATGTAAGGTTATATAAGTGTGTAAGTCTCTATGCTAATCTTGCAAACCAGTAGCCCTGATTCAGACCCACCTAACCATTAACGCTGCAATTTTGCGCGAGGGAACAGCCAGGTGTCCCTGCAGTCGTACCCATGACATCACCAAAGTGCTCATTGACTTATTACACTGTACTCTAAGTAGTTATTACAGGGAAGCTGAGCACCTGATAAGCGAACGAACGCACTGCAAACACAACAACCCACGTTAATGAGTTCCCCCAGTATGCCATGTTCTCCACACACCTTGCACTTAATGTGCTTCAAAAGAATACAATTATGCCTGTGATGGTGAAGCCTGACTCTTATTTGTCCTGCCTCGCTCCATCTTAATCACCTCGCTGATGAAGCTTCTCTCGTTATTAACACTGAGCCGGGTTTGTATTTTCGGCACAAACTCCTCACAGGAGGATTTTTGCTCCCAGGGGCGTTTGAACATCAGAGAAATAAATATGTAGCCTATTAGATTAGTAAATACGTTGTGTACATGTTTTAGTGATGTCATAACAGCTTCGGATCGAGGAAAATGGAAGTTAGAGTTTATATTTACATACCAAAGCCCAGAATAGGATTATATTGTACCGTTTGGTCAAGTATTTCACTTTCAAACCTTGGAGGGGGTTCATTCAATTTGATTTGATTGATCGATCATTTCGATCCCAAAGCAGCTTGATGGAAATAAATAGATTCTAACCAGACATTTTATTTTCATTAATTCATCTCTATAAGTTTGTTTTTAATGACCGAGCCAGTGGAGACGACATGAGGAAGAACCCGTGAGAGGAACCAAACTTTAAAAAGGAAACATCCTCATTTGGGAAAAACTAATTTATAGTTCTATCAATGTTGAGGTTATCAAATGACCGGTTGAAGATGTTTTTTTTAGTCATGTGACGCTGCCTGTCCTTCGACATTGCCGTGACGTTTTTGTGCATATGCGCAGTACAGGAACATAAGTGTTTTCCGACATTTCAGTGTGGATTAGCAGCTTTTGGGAAACGATTGAAAACAATAGTGTGCACACGGTGAGGACGCATTGTAAACAGCGTTTGTATCCAGATACATGTTTTTTTTTTCTCACAGAATGATTGTGAGATAAAAAGAAAAGAAAAGGCTGGAAGAAAAGTTTTGGTTTCGCGTCATTTGGCTTAGCTATGAATATTCATGAGCATGAACTAAATGATTGTGCTAAGTAGTTGTTGCAGATTTCAAGCCGTCACGTCTACTACCTGATTTTACTGTATAATCAAAACCCAAAGGCTCTCCGCTTTCGAACGTGTACGTCGGCGACGCGGTGCGTTCGCGTGGCAAAAAAATTAGCGATGGAGTGGAAATTGTTCCGTTCCAATTGCAAAAAGAGTGTAAGGGACATTTCGGGGCCGATTTGCGACGGCGCGAATATGCAGCGAGGAAAAGAGGAAGTGATCTCACTAAGTGATTTCCACGCTGTCAAATTAATCCGGGCGCCAGTTTTGCGTACAGTTAGCATCAAAACAGCATCAGCTTTAGCATTCCATATGGGGGTCTGACACCAGTACGGTGGGAGACAGATGTTTCCTTGCCGTCGCGTCATTATCGATGCAAATTTATTCATTAAACAATTTAATTGTGCTGGTGATTGACGGCCGGCCGGCATTATTACAGGAGAAACATTCCTAATAATACGTTAGACTTATTAACTCGGTGTGAAGGCAATAAGTGGAGCCGTGTTTATATAGATTAACCTCTGCTAATGTAGAGCTATGGGGCCGGCGTGCACGCGAGTGGGCGCTTTCATCCAACAAAGCACTTTTATTACTTTACAGGCTTCGGAGGCACCGTGTTAACGATTACGGGTCCCCTCCGAGACTTGACCTCCTGACTGATCCAACAAGGGCTACGTAGCGCTGGATTATTCTTCACAAAATAAAAACCCAGACGGAGAAAAAGAGAACAATAAAGTGGTGGATCTTTAATGAGTCCCGTTTTTTTTTTTTAAGCTAATTGAATCTGTGCATTGGTTTCTGAGGAACCTGACGAGGTGGTAACGAACCTCATGGTCACATCGCAGCAGATTCGGTTGATCTCTAGATTGTTTATCACAGTAGAGGCAGGTGAGGCAAGAACCAAAAGGCAAAAACGTAAGAGGCAAAAGTAGAGGCAGTTTAGGCAGGTGAGGCGAGAACCAAAACAACCAGACCAGAAATGCAGTATAACAGAGCGTTGCATGACAGACAGGAATCTCAATGAGTATAAATAGAATTAAAGCAAGAAACACAATGAACACAATTCAACAAATCTCCTTTCACTGCAGTCACAGCTGCTCCACCAGCATACATCATCTCTAGATCGTGCTTTTTTCTGTGCAAGGGCAAGTCCTGTGTTTTTTGTCAACAGCTTTTGTTGAAAAGTCCATCCTGTAAATAGCCTTGTACAGTGGTGCGAGCAAAATTTGTTCTCCTCTGTAGTCATTGTGGAATAAAAAAACGGCTATTAAATCCACAGGAATATATGTAAACTTGTGCAGTTTGCTGACGAAAATGCTGACGTGATTGGATGGCTTCTAGAGGGCCTTGAGGTGATCAAATCACAATCTGATTAGAGCAACAGCTTTAAGCAAAATGGAGTTTATGCTGAAAAAGTGCGCATGTGTTGACTCTGAAGGCGTCATATGTCTATGACCACGGCAACACGCGATGGCTGAAATCTGATTGGATGGAAACTCTAATACAAATGACACTCAGTGGCACCAGGAAATGACGCTATTAAGAGAACGGCTATAGGGAGTAATACAGATTCTTTGGCGATAATGGATTAAAACATGACTTTTGTGTTACAGATTAGACATATACATCCTTATCTATTTATTCATCTTGTCCAAAGAGTGTCTAAGTGTCTACACTCGGTGAAAAGTGGGTGGATTTGATCGAAAAATTTGGCTATCGAGAAGAACTAAGAATGTGCCGAAATAATTTAGGTCTGTTGACGTAAATTGAAAATGGTTGATTTGATAAATGTAAAAAATCCTCACACAGAATTCTGGATTCATTTGTACACAGCGATCAAGCTGGAATTTTTCAGTGATCGCCAGCTCATGTTCGCTTAGTTGGTGAGAAAGCAAAAAATTGCATTACAGTTTGCTAGTGGAAAAAAAAACAATGCATGCTTACTGTATGTCATCTAAAGCCAGGGGTCCATCACTTGGGAGTCCAAAAGTGATCCACAAACTGCCTTTGTTTGTGTGTGTGTGTGTGTGTGTGTGTGTTTAGGTTTCCATTCCAAACAAGGCCAAACCACACCCGATTCCACCTACTTCATCAGCTGAGCTCTTGTTAGACTCAGGTGTGGGTGATTAGCGCTTGGCTGGGATGAAAACCCTAGAAAACCCTCCGAAACTTTCCATTGAAGATTGTACACATGTGCGCCAACAGGTCTCCTGTAGCACACTAATTTTATTAGCACATTAGCTCCTTATTTGATTCAAATACCATTACACAACTCACAACTGGTCTTGTTTTGTGACCTGGGTCTATTTTTTATTAATTTCTTTCCCTTTATTCTGCCCTTCAGTTTTAGTTTCAGTTTCCGGTCCCAAACTGTTTCAACAAAACTTAAGGCACACGATTTCCCTTCAATTTGATGAACCTCTACAAAATCTAGAGGGAATACCTTCTCAGAATGGTGAAGGTTCTTATAACAGTGAACAGAATGTGAAATGGGATGTTGGAAAATCTTATGTTCAGGTGTCCACAAAGTTTTGTCTATGTAGTGTACGAGTTATTTTAAAAATTAATTGTAGCATGAGTTGACTAGCGTCACGCACGAGACGTTCCAGCTTCATTCATATTAAGAAAAATAACTAAAAAAAAGTTTAAAAAGCTTTCCAGATCCATAAATGATCTAAAAACTATTAAAGAAGCATTAAAAAATTATTTTTTTCAAATGAAGAATGACGTGTCACACTTTGTTGTCCGTGCCTTCTTGACCCGTCAGCTTTCGGGGGCCTCCTGCTCGAAGGATGTTGTTTCAACCTCTTTAGCGCTCCAGGGCTGTTTGGCTTCACCACCCTCTGGGTGAGAAATGACCCTGGACAGGAAACGGAGCGTGTGTCATACAGGAAGTGTCGGTTTTCTTCTTCTGGCTGTGATAACCACCTGATTTTCTCCTGACTGGAGCTAGAAACAAATTGTGCTAATTATCCATATAGCTTTTGTGCTTCACACATTAAAGACTCAACTAAAACTCGTAGGAGTGATTAGCTTGTTTGGTTGGTTGTTAGAATGATATTTCATGTAAACATTCCTGTCAGAAATGTGCACTATATGAAGCTCAGACTGTAACAGGAAATTGAACAAACGATGCATTAGCATTTTCACGATGATTAGCAACGCATTTCTTTAAATCACTGGCTTACAATGAATACCTGGGAAACAAAAGGCGATTAGCATGAAATTGACTGGCGTTTTGTCATTACTAGCGCTGTAACCATTAGTCTTTTCCAGGTTGAGTATTCCTTTAAGAGTGCTGCCTATAGCCTGATGCCTTTTCCACATTTCGCAATACACTTCCTGTAACTTGTCTCTCCTCTCTTACGACCTAGCTGACAGCTCTTGATCCTCTAAATATGTTCATGTGCAGTTTATTGCACCCTGGGAGTTTAGAGGAATACGGTAATATATCAGTTACCTTGGCCGTCTCCCTGAGCAAACATGGACGAGATAAGTTTAGACGCTCCGCCGTATATTAGTTAGCTTTGAGCGGCAGCCATGTTGGCCTCTGAAGTGGAGCCGGGTTTTGTCCTGCTGATCTGCGATGGGGTAGCTAATGTTTTGCTCGGCCCAAAGGAGTGCAAGAGCGATGAGTCCCTCCATCACTTCGCTCTGAAATATGGAACCTCTTCACCGCTGCATACCGGCAATAAAATCTTTATTTCATATCCAGATGGCGGCTATCCTGTGGTACTTTATGGCTAGAGATGCTAGCGAGGAGGGCGTCTGAGGGATTGGAATGAGGATGAGGAGCTTGCCCATGAAAAGGGGCGCTTTACAATGTGCCCCGGGGCAGGTTAGGCTAAGGGTTGGCATTTGTGCAAATATTTCATTCAAGCATCAATCAAAAGATGTTTAAATTATTAAAATATAAGAAAACAGGAAGTAGGTGTGGACTTTGGGTTGGCCAATCTAAGTGAAAGAGGTGTAGATACAGTAAAAGAGGCATGGCCTTGGTGTCAGACTCTTTAAGGAGGAGGCGTGGCCTTTTTAATTTGTAAGTCTCTGAAAAAAAAAGTGTGGCCTTTGTGTCAGACTCTTCAAGAAGGAGGTGTGGCTTTTTAAACTTGTCAGTCTCAGAGAAGGAGGAGTGGCCTCTGTGTCAGACTCCGAGGAGGAGGCATGGCCTCTGTGTCAGACTCTGAGGAGGAGGCATGGCCTTCTAATTTGTAAGGCTCAGTGAAGGAGGCGTGGCCTCTGGATGGCAGTCATAAAGAAGGTGGTGTGCCCTCTGTGCTTGTCACACTTTTTGTGAAAGGAGGTGTGGCCTCTATTTATAAATCTCAGGGGATAAAGGTGTGGCCTGTGTGTATATTGTTTCAGTGATTGGGATCTGTCTTTTTTATTGGTCATTCTTAACAGAAAAGGTGTGACCTCTTTGTCAGCCTCATTAAAAGAGGTGTGGCTTTCTTAAACGAAGGACACATGATCTCTAGAACAGTCAGTTGTCCCTTAATAAAAGAGCCGTGGCCTCTTTGCATGGCACACTTTTTTAAAATGGGGTGACATCAATTTCTAAAATAGAGGTGTGGCCTTATGAATTCTAGGGAAAAAGTGTGCCCTGCATGTCAGTTTTTGTGATGAAGTCCTGGTCATCCTTAGCAAAAGAGGTGTGGCCTCCTTGTCAGTCTTATTAAAGTGGGCGTGGCTTCTTTTAGTCTTGCAGTATATGTGTTGCTTTTTTGTTGTTTTATTATAGTGGGTGTGGCCTTTTGATATCCGTCTTAATGAAGGACGTAATCTCTGCACCAGTTAGTTTTAATGAAGGGGTGTGGCCTCTGGGTTTGTCACACTCTTTTTTTCAAGAAGGAGTGGCTTCTTGCTCCATGCCGAACTCGGTGAAGCGTGCATGGCCCTGTATGTGTCGGCTTAAACCTGCAAAACAATCTGTAACAAAAGTAACCGAAAGAAAATCAAAAGTATTACGTCATAACACATCGCCATAGAAACCGATCAATACCTTGCATACACGCTGCTGTAATCGTGTTTTTCCTGCGTCTTCATACCTCTGGCTTTGTGCTTGATCATTTGCACGAGTCCTACTCTGTTTGTCCCAAACTCCTCACACACACACACACACACACACACACACACACACACACAAACACACACACTTTATCCTTCAGGCTATTTGGACGGCCCTTTTTCTTTGTGTTGTTCCACATCTATTCGTCCGTCTTTTTTTGCCCCCAAAGCTGTTTTATTAATAAGTGCACCCCTCATAAACAATACAGTGTCTGACATCTACAGCACTCAGCTATTTCATCACGCCCAGATTTCATCAGCTTCTCTTGATTGCACGTTTTTCGTGCAACACACTTGTCAGTTGCATTGCCGGGGGCAGGGGGTTGCAAGGGGTGGGGCAAAGGGCTTATTTTTTCTTGCACTGTTGCAAACAAGAAAAATGTTCTTGTTTCTCGGATAACGTTTCGGAAACAGAAGGCTCGTATGGCTGAGCGCCATGGAGCTAGTTCTAGGTGATACATAAATATACATTTTCAAAGTGGTATCAAAAAGTTTTGAGACCAACATGTACTTTATTTATCTATGTTTACACAGTATCACCTTTAAAAATAGTCCCCCTGCACAGCGCTCCCAGCATTCTGGAATGTGTCCTGTTTGCAAAGGGTGTCAAGTGCCTTCTGTGAGTCGTGCTGGATCTCCAAAATGCAATGGTAGCAAAACGGTAACCCTTGTGCTGGAGCTTCATCTTCAGATAGAGGGCGAATTCAGTAGGAGCCAAATGGTCAGAATAGCTGGTAATGGATAGCACCAGTTGCACAGCTCCCGATATACACAGGACGATGACTTTTGGCACAATGACTTATGACTGTCGGTGCCCCTTGTGACTGTGCAAGCAGCCTTTTGCTTCCATCTGTAGTGTTTCAAAAGTAGTCCTGAAAAATTTCTACATATATTATGTATATATATATATATATATATATATATATATATATATATATATATATATATATATATATATATATATATTTCTTTATTAGGAACGATGAATACGTCTTCCTATATTTTTCCTCTTAAGTGATTTAACCTGTTGCGCATGCTTTTTTGATCGGTACAAATGGAAAGAGTGATTATATTATCTGCCATTACCTTGGACTTCCTGTAACATTCTGTCATTTTGTCCTGTTTGGTATTCAGAGGAAACACACGGCATGCTAATTTCCACACAGAAAAAACGACAGAAGAGAAGAAGTAGAGTGGGAAAAAAAAACCAATGTGTGGCATCTCAATGAAGTGCCCAGTGTCTCACATTCCTGGCTTAATTGCCACATGAAGCAGGTTGAGAGGATTTGCCATGCTGTCTAAGAGACTGCTGAGAAAAAAAAGCGACCATGCGGACGTGTAGCCTGTTCCAGCCCTTTTATTCTGTCATTTTGAGAGGAGATGAAACACTACGTGTTTGCTAGCAGCAATTATATACTTAAATAAACAAGTTTTCTCACAGCTAAGTGCAGCTAGCAAACAAATGAAATAGCAAATATTTAAAAAATATAAAACTTACTATTCATTTGTTTGTCAGTTTATTTGTTTGACATCAAACCTGTTAGAACTTAAATAAAATGCAGAAATCCTGAAGATTTTTGCCAGTGTCCTACTTTAACTCCATGTCCCTGAGTGAGGAACAGGGCTAGAATGCTAGCATGCTAGCGTATCACTAGGTAATATCCTCAGGCCTACATCTGGTCGGTCGTCTCCGGTTCCCGCGGCTCGATCGACACGTTAACGTGATCACCTCGGGGGTGGATTACTACCTGTTCGTGTGTTTACTACCTGTATTTACTGCTCCGACTGCTTTTCAGCCGGAAAGTTCAGTATTCCCGTTCAGTGATACTCCGGAATCCTCTCTGCAGGAATCCTGGCTCCATAAATCAGAATTATGGAACAATAACTCGCCTGGGCTCTTTTTTGATTCTTTGTCTTCTTAGAAAAAAAAAAGCTTTTCTGGAAATAATGGCAAACCCCAGGCCAAAGAAACCGGAACATCTTAAAGGAAATCTGACTCGAATTTCCATCCCGGGTTTACAGAGCACCTGTTTTAGGGCTTTTTCCAACGCTGGCACTGAACAAGCTGTAATTCTCCAGGAGTGTATCCGAGTTCTCTTCCAGACTAGGAGGAAGAGACGCTTCACTCTGAGACAGGAGATGATGATGATGATGATGATGATGATGATGATGATGACAGTGTATTTTTAGGTTGTTCTTGAAAACACTATTTTCTGTGAGGAAATCTGTTTGTAAAAAAAAAAAACTAATAAATAAATAAACATATTACATTAATGTAATAATTAATTAATTAAATAAATACTACCCAATAAAACCAATGCAAACATGAAAATAAAACTAATAAATAAATATAAGATTTAAACCACAAAAGAATTCAATAATAAAAAAACTAAAATATGAAATAATAAATATATATTAAAAAAATATATACATTTAAGAAGATTTGTTCTGATATATAAATATATATATTTAATGTTTTAAATTAATAATACATTTTTATTAAATAATTTTTTCATATAAATAAATTAATAACTATTAATTATTGTTTTAAAAACATAAAAAACCTGTCCATATTAAAATTATATCAGAAATATTGAATTCATTGTTGTTATTTAAAATATATTATTAATATTATTTATTAAAAATGAATTTTTTAATGTAAAAAAATAAAAGTATTGACCATTTTAATAAAGAAACAGTTTTGCTCAGCATGTTATTTTCCCCGACAAACTTCTTGATAGATGAATAGAATTAAAAAAGAAGAATAATAAATGTGAAACAATAAAGCAGTATCGGAGAAATGTGAGATCTATTGTGTTCAGGATTTTCAGCACGTGTGCACATGCAGCTACTTTACTAATAAAATGCTGCTGTGGGTGTGCTGAAAAATTGCAAAACTTTCCGAAGCTGTGGGTTAATTGCAGATGAACGACGTCCAGCGAATGCCTCTCCCTTCCCACAATGCCCAGGGACGCACTATGAACCCCCGCCAACGAAGGCCTGAGCAATAGCACCGCTAACGACCCTGGAAGCCTTCCACCCGGCCTCGGACAGGGAGAGATTCTCGCGTTTTACGATTTTTCCCCCTCTATCTGCGCTCCGTTCTGCTGATTTCTGTTCCAGCGTCGCCTCTAAAGTAGGCGATGGAGAAATACCAAGCCCACGCTTCATGGTTTCCTCGTTTTTTTATATACTGAGAAGGCAAAACCCAGAACTGACTGGGGACGAACATGGAACTAATGTACGAGTACAGAGCTGCGGCGCTCTTTTTTTAAAACAGGAAGTTGAAAAAAAAACATCCTTTCCTACTAGGAAAGGACACTGGATCAAAGTGGGAACTGAGGGGGATGCACTTTGTGTGTGTGTGTGTGTGTGTGTGTGTGTGTGTGTGTGTGTGTGGGTGGGTGGGTGGGAATGTACAGTATGTTGGTGTGTGAAAAAAAACAAACACAGAGCTTCTTGCAGCAATTAGCGTGGGCTTACAATGAGCCAAAACAATTTGGGCAGGCCACCTAATCAAAACCAGTGTGCTCCACCGCTGTGTGTGTGTGTGTGTGTGTGTGTGTGTGTGTGTGTGTGTGTGTGTGTGTGTGTGTGTGTGTGTGTGTTGGGTTAGTCTAGTTGGGATTCCAATTTTTAAACAAGATGGTTGATTCACTAAGCATCCTGTTTTGTGAGTGTTTGATTTCATGCTCTTTTAAATCCATGCACTGCTTATGTAAGGTCATAAGCAGAAAGAGTTATAAGTGGGTATTAGCAGTATGAGATATGAGACGTTATAAGCATCATGACAGTATAACCTCTCATGATGCTTATAACCTCTCATATCTCATACCGCTTATACCCACTTATAACTCTTAATATAGTGGGTATAAGCAATATAAGATATAAGACGTTATAAGCATCATGAGAGGTTATACTCTAATGATGCTTATAACGTCTCATATCTCATATTGCTTATACTCACTTATAACTCTTACTGCTTAAGACATACATAACTCTCCATAGCTCTAACTGCTTATAACATAGCTCTTGCTTCTTATGACCTTTCATAACTCTCATTACCTTTAACTGCTTATAACCTTTCCTAACTCTCCATAGCTCTTACTGTTTATAACCTCTCATAGCTCTTAGCTCTTATAACCTCTCATAGCTCTTATATCCTCATATAGCTCTTACTAATTATAACTTCTCATAGCTTTTACTGCTTATAACCTTACATAACTCCCGTAGCTCTTATTTCTTAAACGTTCATAGTTCTTACTGCTTATAAACTCTCATAAATGTCATTACCTTTTACTGTGTATAACCTTACATAACATAACTTTTTATAGCTTTTACTGATTATAAGCTCTCTTAACTCTTACTGTTTATAACCTTTCAAAGCTCTTATTGATTATAACGTCTCATAACTATTACTGTTTATACTTTCATTACTGCTCTAACTGTTCCATAACACTCATTAGCTCTCACAACTCTTACTGATTATAACCTGTAATAGCTGGTACTGCTTATAACCTCTCATAGTGCATATGCA
>NC_060897.1:21685434-21712934 GCF_014805685.1 Silurus meridionalis | reverse complement strand
CAACCCATGTAAAGCAGATCATCTTCTTTACAACCACTTGACAAAAAAAACGTGTAAATAAATTCACGTGTGTTGTGTCGAGTTCGAGTCTGGAGTTTCTTGATCATTTATTCCTCTCTAAATGTTCTGCTTGATGTTGAACTGATGCTGAACTGTATGTCGGAGTAAAAACTACGATATTTGACTTTGAAATGTTGTGAAGTTGAAATACTTAAAAAAGTCCAGATACTCGAAAAAGCTACTTAAGTACAGTAACGAATTCAATTTACTTTCTTACTGTCCACTGTACAGTGAAAACCTATGGAGATCCACTCACAATGTGAAGGAACCTTTTTGAAGAGAAGCGAGGGATAGAATTCCAAAGTCTAGCTGTGTGATGTTAATAGAAATGTATTCACAAATACAGAAGGTATGCCTTTTGTTTTCTGGATTTCTGTCTTGTTGGAAAATCACATTAAAGACAGAACAAGTCTGACATTTATGTTGTTATTTCTATCTTTATATTTTAAAAACCTGCATTTTCATCTATCTATCTATCTATCTATCTATCTATCTATCTATCTATCTATCTATCTATCTATCTATCTATCTATCTATCTATCTATCTATCTATCCATCCATCCATCCATCCATCCATCCATCCATCCATCCATCCATCCATCCATCCATCCAGTCTGTTGACTTTACGCTCAAGATCTAGAAATCGATCGAACGCTGCGAGTCAACTGAAGTGTGAATGATGCGGAGTCGAGCACATCAAGCCGAGCTCTCTGCAGGTTCATGCTTCAGTGTGTGTTTTCACACACACGCAGGCCACGCGAGCAGCAGGACGCCTGTCAATCGCCTTCGTTTAAGATGCGAACACGAAGGGCTAAAGGCCAGGCCGAGAGAGATAGCGTGAAAGAGAGAGACGAGGAGAGAGAGAAGAGAATTAAAGGATAGAGAGAGAAAGAGAGAGAGAAGCGCATTTCCTCCAGGGAGCTGCTTAGCGCCGCGTCGATGTTGTGCAAATGTAACGCGCCTCCCCCTCGCCGCACTTGACCTTCGAACGCAAACCTCCAGAGACACCACTGATCTAAATAACATCATGATGCTATTAGCATATAGTGCAGGACAACAATCCTCAGCACTCGAAACAAGGGAGCGTGAAACACACACACACACACACACACACACACACACACTATCAACATCCTAAGTCTCTGTGTGTTGTGAGTGTTTGCTAAGGATTTATAATGCTTGGAATTTAAACACTGATCTAAGGTCAGTTTTGTACCTCCTTTTAAATACATATGAGGGAGTGCAGGAATATAAATGCTGATCTGAGGTCAGTTTTGACTCTCAATACAGAGCAATACATTTACATCTTATCTTACATATCATCATCTATTGATGAAAACTGATTTAACACTGATCTGGGGTCAGTTTTGTCACGTCCATCACTTGTTTGGCATCAGTAATAACGCAGATGCTTAGTCAGCAAAGTAAGCATACTGTAGCAGTAGTGCGCACACACACACACACACACACACACACACACACACACACAATACACTGAGTGTCTCTTGCATTTCATTACTGCACCACACCGAGCTAATGAACAATCACACATACCACAATCTAGTACTCGAGGTTAATTAGATGTAGTTATGGCATTACGGCACTAAAGATCTATCATTAATTCCCTCAATAAGATCACTGCGTTTTACGATTGTCACATCGTCCCGAATAATTAAAGCCAGTGAATGAAAGCCATAAACACGACATGCCGCTGTATCGTCAGCGTTCCACTAAACGAGCTGGGAAACCTCAGCCAGCTTGTAAAATCAACTTTGAATGAAAGATCGTCCATGAGCTACTTAATATATTATTATTAATAACGCAGTTTTGGACCTTATCAATATGTGCATTTAGAATGTCACTACTGTCCAACACGTGAAATGCTTTACTAATCAGAAGCCGAGCATGAACTTCTAGGTCCGTCTCCTGTTGAAAGCAAGAGATGCTGCTTTTAAATCTGACAACGCAGAGGACTACAACAGAGCCAGGCCCAACCTGAGAAAAGGTATTAGAGCCAAGCTCACATTTAAACTCCACATAGAAGACCATTTCAACAACTACAGACCGACACCACGATCTCAACCAACCATCAGTGGCTTCCTACCGGATGAACTCAATCACTTTTTGCTTGTTCCAATCAAGGCATAGGACATTTTACCTCAACTGCTGACTCTTTTACTGCTCACAGTCCACTTTTACTCTCAACACCGGACGTCTATTCAGCGTAGATTGGACGCACACAAGGCAGCTGGTCCGGACGGCATACAGGGACATGTTCCAGAGCATGCGCTGGACAACTGGCACAGGTCTTTAATGACATTTTCAACCTGTCACTTGCCCACGCCACAGTTCCTACATGCCTGAAGGCTACAACCATCGTACCAGTGACTAAGCATTCAGCTGCCGAATGCCTGAATGATTTTCACCCAGTTGCACTCACACCAATTGTTATGAAGTGCTTTGAGAAACCGGTTCTGAATCCTTAACAGAGGATGCAGTTTCCATAGCTCTTCATTAATGTTCATTGACATTAGTTCTGCGTTCAATACAGTCCTCTACACTGTACTGATCACTAAGCTCAGTGACCTGGGTATTTGCACCTCCACTTGCAGATAGATTCTGGACTTTCTCACCAACAGACCTCAGTCTGTTTGGGCAAACATCCTCTGCATAACTCCATCATCTTCATCAAGTATGCAGATGACACCACCGTGATCAGCCCCAAGGATCACAGAGAGCATCCTGACCAACTCAATCATCTGCACTTGTCAATTTGCACACTTGTGGCAGATGCTAAACTGCATTTAATTGCTGTTTACCTGTACTATGCAATGACAAAGTTCTATCTATCTATCTATCTATCTATCTATCTATCTATCTATCTATCTATCTATCTATCTATCTATCTATCTATCTATCTATCTATTATTGAAATGTATGTATCTCTTCACCTGTTTAATGTTTGTTTAATGGTAATGTTAGATTATTAATAGCTAGTATGATTTAAAAAATGCCTTTATGAGTGATTTATTTACTTAATTTTATTATATAATATTAATGGATTCCTCGCAAATCAGCAAGTAAATTGAAAAAATTACCATAAAACAATGTAAAATGTACGCTAAAGGTTTATTCTTTCCCAAATATAATCACTGAAGTGAAAGGAAGACCTCACAGGTAATGCCAGTGTGTGTGTGTGTGTGTGTGTGTGTGTGTGTGTGTGTGTGGTTTAAAATAGGCCCGCAGCATGTTGGAGTGTGTGAGCGAGTGGTTGTGAGTGTGTACCGTTGGGGTAGAGCGGCTCAGCGGCGCAGGCACGCCAAAGCGAGCAGCTCATTTATCAAAATTGTTCTGCAAAAATGATTTATCTGTTCATCGTCCGTGTGCAGATGTCTTTAATGGCCGCTGATGCCCAGGAGGTGGATGGAGGAGTGCAGTGCTGGGGTGTGTGTGTTTGTGTGTGTGTGTGTGTGTGTGTGTGTGTGTGTACATATGTGTGGGATGGGGGAGAGTAAAAAAAAACGACAAAAGCACAGCAAGATGGACGTCTGCTTTCTCTGCAGGTGTGTGTGAGTGTGTGTGACCGCTAGGGTCCTGTTTTTTCTCTCTCAAGCTATTTCCACTGGTTCCGAGAGGCTGCAACACTTGTGTTTGAGAGTGTGTGTGTGTGTGTGTGTGTGTGTGTGTGTTCAATAGAGCGTATAAAGGGACATAACTCACACCAGTTTTCCTCCGTTTGAACCGAACCCACACCAAAAGAACATGTCCTTAGAAGACTTTGAAGGTTTTGCTCAAATGAAGATCGAGACTCGGACAGAAAAAACAGTACCATGTTGCGGTTTGTCAGTGAGTTTGGACCAGAACCGGATTCTGCCTGCTTTCAGGATCCTGCAGGACACTTTTCCTCTTTTTGCACAATTGCACAACTGGCACTTTAACACTGGATTGGTACCCCTCAGTGTCATATCCATACCCATTCCTTCTTATCTTATTCCTGTATACATATTGTATAGTGTATATCTTAATATTTCATTTCAAATGTATTTTATCCTTATTTTTATACTTATAGTTGTTATACTTTTATTATACTCTTTAAATCTAAAGAATTTAAAATCCACAAATTTTGGACACCCCCGCAGCCCCTATGGTACCTTCGTAAATTTATCTAGACTTTGTCACTTTAATACAATTATGTGTTTTAAATATTTAATAATAATTTGTTATTGAAAACCGTTTAAAATGTTTAACATTCCTGAACATTCGGTCCCCTGCTTATTCCCGTGAATTTTAAGATAATCCGCAACTAGCTGTTAGTTAAGTTCAAGTTTCAGGTTGAAATAAAGGTAGATGGTGGGTTTTGTTACTCACTGTGACGTCTGTGCCATGAATTGGACAAGAGACGTGGACTGTCCGGGTGAAAGGAAGATTCCTGACCCGCAATGCAAAATATGCAATTTTTTTAATTAGATAGATATTTGATCTTTATTATCTCATACTTAATATTAATACTTTACACTGCTATTTATACTTTCTAGTTTTATTTATTTAATTTTTTTATATTTCTATTTACATGTTGGACAGTCGTAAAAAGCATTTTCCTACATGTCGTAAACTGTATGAACGTGTATGTGACAAACACAATTGGAATTTGATGTGTTTTTTTATTTACAAATACAAAAAAAGCATGTGTCATGTGGCAGTATTCAATGTGCAGTTTGTATATCAGTACAGATTTACTGTCCTGTAAAAAATAACTCAACATACAGCCATTAGTGTCTCAATAACTGGCAACTAAAGTGAGTACACCCTCAGTGAACATGTCAAAACGCTGCCTAAAGTGTCAATATTTGGCGTGAGCACCATTGTTATATAGCACTGCCTTAATCCTGCACAGGTTGTTGCTGGGATCCTCTTCCACTCCTCCACAATAAAATCACGGAGCTGCTGGATGTTAGACACATGGCGCTTCAACACCTTCTGCTTGATGCCACACAGGTGCTCAATAGGGTTCAAGTCCGGAGACATACTTGGCCACTCCATAACCTTCACCTTCAGCTTCCTCAGCAAGTCAGTTGTCATCTTGGCGTTGTGTTTGGGGTTGGTTTTATGTTGGTAAACTGCCGTTCTGCCAAGTTTCTGAAAGGAGGGCGTCATGTTCTGCTTCAGAAAGTCACAGTACATGTTGGTATCAATGTATTTCCTCAATGAACTGCAGCTCCCCAGTTCCAGCAGCACTCATGCAGCCCCAGACCATGCTGCAGCCACCACCATGCTTGACTGTAGGCAAGAAGAGGCTGCTTTTGGGACGAAGGCCTGCAAACCGACTTGTTGCAGTGTGTGTCGTTTGGTCTGAGCACTGACGAGTGGACCTTCTGCTTCTGCAACCTCGATTTTAAGCAGCTTCTGCACCTGACCTACAACACGAAGACTCGACTTCTTTGATTGATCCTTGCGAGGTGTGTTCTGAGTGGAACCCGTCTTGGAAAACCCCTGTATGACCCCGAACACTGTACTGTTTAAGGGTGTTACTGATCATCTTATACCCTCGGCATCTTTGTGGAGAGCAACAATTCTGATTCTCGAATCCTCAGAGAGTCTTTACCATGAGGTACCATGTTGAACATCCAGTGATCAGAATAAGAGAATTTTACTCAAAGCATCAAATTTTTACTGCTTGATGAACATGATGAACAGAACATGTGGTTTTGCATTGTTATACGACGTACAGCTGTTATCACTTTGGGTGTACTCACTTTTGTTGCCAGCTATTTTAAAAGTAAAAATATTTAATCTCACAACTTAATGTCACTTTTTTGTCTGTTTGAAATGTACCTTAAATTATAACTTTCCCCGTTTTTAATACAAGATTCTAATAAACATGCACATGGACAAATATCGATGCTTTATGCAAATGCATGTTTATTATTAGTGAAACCAAACTCAACATAGAGCATGAAGACAAAACCTTTGTAAAGGTTGGAAAGTAATGATGGTGTTTTAAATGACGTAATTTATTAGAACATCAAACGGACCTTCTACTATGTTTCCACACGGACGGCTTTAATTGCCGGATGTGCGCATCATGGCGGATTTTGGTGCTTGATTTGAGACTTGCAGCATTAGTAAAACAAAAGTTTAATAAATAAACCTAATGGATTTTTCGGTAGAGATTTTTACAAATATTTTTAGTATCTGAGTAAAGAAAGGACGTGGTGAATAAATGTGCGTTGTGTCATTTCGCCTCTTTAATATTTATTTATCACAGTGCTGGTTCTAGACATGTGGAAGCCCTCAGCAAAATTTATATTGGAGGCCCCCCAGCCTCCTTCCTTCCACCTTTCAGAATGAATAAAAAGCACTTAAAACAAATGTTTCAGCAACTGCATCACAAGCTGCGGTTTCTTCGTGTGCCTGTTTAGCTTCTCGCTTAGCAAACGCCGAGGGATGCGTTCGTTTCGGTGCTACACAAATGCGTTCAGACGATGGGAACTCACATTAAATGGCGATATTAACCGACTTCATATGTCCAAAAATTTGTCGAAATAAAAGTTGTATTTATCTAGTCTGGAGAAAAACCGAGGTAAGAATTTTGCTGACCTGGAAATAAAAAAGGAGATAAAATTCAATAAACAAGTAAATAAATAAATGTATTAATTAGTTACATTAAATATCCTACATGATTTATTGACCAATTTACAACAACCAAATATTATCAACCAACTTACAGTATTTATTCGTTTGTTTGTTTATATAACGTATTATGTGGATTTCGAGCGGTTAGCAGTGAATTTAGCAGTTAGCGAGTTCTGCCGGAACCAGACAAAGTCAATGTGAGCGCCGGTTAGCATTACGCAATCCGAAATTGTTTGCAAGTGAAACGGAAAGAGTTCGCCGAACTTCGTCAGCTCGTCACTGAACGTTTATCACGGCTATAAAACGAATAAATAAATCGCATTGTTGACGCCGTCGAAGGTCAAAATGTGAGTCTTACAAACATGTTAAACACTCGTTTACCAGCTGCTACGCTTCATTTACGCTAAAAAGAAACGAGTGGTGCATTCCTGCCTACTATTTAGCGAGCAGCTAGTAAACGACAACACCAGTAACCTAGCAACAAACGCTCTTCTGAATGTTTCTGTTGGAGTCTCAGAAGGCGGCGTTGTAGCGGAGATTCCCCTCGTTTCCTTCCTGTCTCTCGACCTCGGTTTCCCCTCGGTGGCTTTTAATGATGCTGAACAGACCTTAATGCGCCCAGACAGTGATTAGCGCCCTGCTAATCGTACAGTTCATGAGCCACAGCTCTTATTAATGAAGTTGGAAAAGAAGTGCTGAGAGACAGAGCAGGTCGGACAAACTCTCACACGGGTGAGTGGAAACCGGGCGCCAATACTTATGTCTCAAGTCAAGAAACAGTGACTGACCTGGAATTTCTTGGATTATAGTTATGAAGGTTTAAGAACCTGCTTAGCAAAAGAGCCAAACAAACAACAAAAAAATTATAAATAAATAGTTATATAAATAAATAGTTAAATGCACTTTGAAATTGTACTAGTTATATAATACAATTATGACGTGAAAATACAAGGTAAACAAAAAAAACAACTAATGTTTGTCATGTAAAAAAAATAGTACAATAACAAACTAAATAAATAAATAAATTGCATTTCTGTCATGTAAACAGACATGTAAATAAAACAAATAAATGAATAAATAAACAAATTGATACACTTATCATGCGAAAATACTGGTTACAAAAATAAATAATTAAACAAATTGATGTATGCAATTTAAAAAAACCCAGGTAAATAAACAAACAAACAAATAAATACATACCTTTTAAGTGAATATACATAATACATTACTAATAATTAAATTATTAACAATTCATATGTATCTATTTATGTTTGTTATTTATATTCTTATATTCATTTGTTTGTTGATTTAAGTATTTATTAATTAATTAATTTTCTACTCATAACTCAAAGCATTAAATTCATCATTTCTGACATGTTATAAAATAATAAAACAATTATAAACAAATGATGTGCACTAAAATCAAAATCAAAATCTAAGTAAATAAAAGTAAATATAAAATGTAAGTTATAAATCAAAGCGGTGAATGAAATAATAAAATCAAACGGAAAAGTTTGTGGGTTTCAGAAAGAGTGTAAAGTGAATAAATAACAGCAGAACAATTAATAAAAGCTCTTTCAACACCAAAGTGAGAACGCTAGCATGTTTTTAGCTAGCCATCAAAATAATCAATTATAATTTAATATAGAACAATATAACATTTCCTCATTTATATTCAATTTAAGAAAGATAGTAAGGATTTAATGTTGATTAGCAGGCTAGCAAATATCTAATGATAAAATATGTATGTTTGCTAGCTAATGGATTATTATATATTATATAATATATTCGGTCAATAGTCAAAAGTAAATAAAATTATTAGCTAAGCTTGTTGTGTTATTACTAGCAGTAGCTAGCGCACTAGCTGGCTAGCTCAGGTGTGGTGTTTAACTGATTTGACTCTTAGAGTTGTAGAAAGTTCTGAGCATCTCAGAGCTGACTGACACTCTGCCAAATCAGGACAAACAGGCTAACACAGACTCCCACGGACACACACACATATATACACACAATGGAGTTGTGTCTAGAAAACACACACATGATTAATTGAACACACACTGGAGTTTCCAGCAATGTTTCCTTCAGTATGATGTCCTTGAGTCTCGTTTGTCCAGCTAGTTATTACTGAGGTCTTGCCAGGTTCAAAAACCTCAGGGCAAACACACACACACACACACACACACACACACACACACACACACACACACACACACACACTTTAACAAAGGAGCAGCCTCTCTGAGGAGAGTGTGTAGTCATGAATAATACAGAAATAGAGTTTGACCACTGGCCTGTGGCAAACTCTGTGTGTGTGTGTGTGTGTGTGTGTGTGTGTGTGTGTGTGTGTGTGCAGGACTGAACATGTTCATGTATGTGGTAATGTGTATAAATGTGTGTGAGTGTGAGCATGCATGTGTGTGTATATGTGTGAGAGCATGTGTGTATGTATGCACATGTGTGTATTAGTGTGAGTAGGTATGTGTGAGAATGTGTGTGTCGGGGGGTATATGCATGTGTGTGTGTGTGTTTGTGTGTGTTAGTGTGAGTAGGCATGTGTGAGCATGTGTGTGTGGTCGAGGGGTGTATTCAAGTGTGTGTTAGTGTGTGTTTGTGTGTGTTAGTGTGAGTAGGTATGTGTGAGCATGTGTGTGTTTGTGTGTGTTGTGTGAGTAAGTATGTGAGCATGTGTGTGTGGGGGGTCGGGGGTGTATGCAGGTGTTTGTTAGTGTGTGTGTGTGTTCGGGGTGTATGCAAGTGTGTGTTAGTGTGTGTGTTTGTGTGTTAGTGTGAGTAGGTATGTGAGCATGTGTGTGTGTGTGTGGGGGGGGGGGGTGTATGCAGGTGTTTGTTAGTGTGTGTGTGTGTTCGGGGTGTATGCAAGTGTGTGTTAGTGTGTGTTTGTGTGTGTTAGTGTGAGTAGGTATGTGTGAGCATGTGTGTGTGTGTGTGTGGGGGGTCGGGGGTGTATGCAGGTGTGTGTTAGTTTGTGTGTAGGGTCGGGGGTGTATGCAGGTGTATGCAGGTGTGTGTTAGTGTGTGAGTTTGTGTGTTAGTGTGAGTAGGTATGTGAGCATGTGTGTTGTATGCATGTGTGTTAGTGTGTGTGTGTTAGTGTGAGTAGGTATGTGTGAGCATGTGTGTGTGTGTGTTAGTGTGTGTTTGTGTGTGTTAGTGTGTGTTTGTGTGAGTAAGTATGTGTGAGCATGTGTGTGTGTGTGTGTGTGTGTGTGTGTGTGTGTGTGTGTTTGCACTAAGATACACAACCTGTTGTCTGTCTCTGTGTGTGACTGCTTTTATGCTTTGGTGTTATTAGAACAGACCCAAGAAAAGCATGACCTGTCAATCCATGTCTAAGGGGTGTGGCCTAAGTGCCTGTCAGTCCAAACAAGGAGGTGTGGCCTCTGAGAGTGTCAGTCAAGATGGAGAAGGTGTGGCCTCTGCTGAATTCAAGAAGACATGTTTCTGTGCTTGGCAGGCAATGTGAAAGGAGGTGTGGCTTCTAATTCTGTACTCGTCACGCTAAACAATGAGGGCGTGTCCTCTGTACTTGTCAATCAAAATGAACAGGGTGAAGAGCCTATGTAAATAAAGGGGTGTGGCCTATGTGCTTGTCAGTCAATGTAAATGGGGTGGGGCCTTGAGACTTCACTTGAAAGGAAGAATGAAGTGAAGAAGTTGTGTAATATTGTCTGTCAGTCAAAGTAAAGAAGGTGGAGCTTTTCTTTCAGTGCATGTCAGTCAAAGCGATGTAGGCGGAGCTTCTGCTTCTGTACTTGTTGCGTTCCCTTAATTATCATAATATCATTAAAAGAACTGTTCCACTTTTCAGCCTCATTAGCCCCATTAGTACTTTAGCATCATTTAGCTTCCTGTCTGGTCGCCTCATAGCGCTTCCTCCCCTCACACACACTTTATCCAGCTCACACACAGCCTCATTATTATCCCGCTAATTCAATAGACATCCTCACAACGTGAACACGTTTCACCAACATTGCGTTCCGTTTCCTTTTCCGAGCGGAGAAAATTTCCTCTTTAACCTCCAGGGTTCAGGTTCCTGAGCTCGTTCTTTATTTTTAATGGAAACGTGTTGCCATGATTTATTCAAACGACAAACCTAGCTCTTTTTTTTCTTTCACTCGCTTTTTTACGCAGAGTTATTTGGGCGCTAATGTCAGATTACCTCGCTAGCCATTCAGCGTGTGATAAATGACTCAGACAGGCGGTAAAAAATAGATCAAAACCGCCGGGACGGAGGGAAAGAGAGAGCAGAGGGGAGAAGGAGCTGAAGGGCCGGTAAATCATCTCGGCGAAACGCCCAACAGCGGCGGGGAAATGCCACACATTATTCCAGTGCCACGGCTAATCAAAGCACACACGGTGATTAGAGAGGACTACACACTCCTTCTGACCTTAACGAGTCATTATCACTCCTGCTGAGCTGAGGCAACACACACACACACACACACACACACAGTGTAAAAGATGGTGTTCATCAGCCCCAGTGCCGGCGGCCATGTAACTGAATGGAGTGTTTGAGGTAAATGGATGTCATGTACTTTTTTTTTCTTCCAGAAATCTGCTCCATCTCTTTCTGTCAAACCAAATCAGTGTGTTACTTTACAACACGTGTGTGTGTGTGTGTGTGTGTGTGTGTGTGTGTGTGTTAACGTGGCCTCGCTGACTCAGAAGCCTGGTCTGACCACGTGCCCTTAACGCAGGACGGAGCAGACGACGGAATACATTTTACCTCACGTCATCGTGGATAATCACGTGATTCACGTGACAAATTCACACGTGAGTGCATTATTTTTATTTATTTTTTCTTTGTAAATGTATTTCATTTAAATTTTTTTTATGAATATTATAAAAAAATGTTCTTACTATTGATTTATTTATTTTTTTTCTGAATTTTACTCACATTTATTTACTCTCACGTCTCATAAATCTTTTCAATGCGTCTCATTTTCACGTGCACCGATTTATTTTCGTGAATTTCTTCTGTATTTGTCGAGTGAATCACAAAAATTCTGCATGTTGTTTTTTTTTACCAAGTTATTCATATAAATTCAAGCTCAATAAAAACATAACCACGGTCACATGACCTGTCATCGCGCTACATCTGCAACCTCTGGCCGTCTGATTAGCGAGTTTTGGGTCCGTATAGAGTATATATTTCTATAATTTCCACACAAATATATACACATTTATTTTAACAGCACAAATTTCATCAATGCGTGATTAATGCAGTGTGCATTTCTGTTTGATCGTTTTTATTAAAAAATACAAATAAATAAATATAAAAGAGATCAAAATAAAACTAAGTCCTTTCTTTACTTAGATATTAAACAAAAACTCCACCGAAATCATTCATCACTAAACATTTGTTTTACTGATACGCCAAATCTCAAATGAAGCAAAATCCGCCATGACGCGCACATCCGGCAATTAACTCCGTCCGTGTGGAAACATAGCAAAAGTTCTGTTTGGTGTCCTGATGATTTACGTAAATTCATGTTGAGTTTAGTTTCAGTAATAATAAACATACATTTAAATAAAGCATCTATATAAGTTTTCAAAACATGCAAGGTTCATTTAAGGTACATTTAGAACAGTTAAAAATGTGCAAAAAGTTGTGAATAATCACGAGTTAACTCATGCGATTACATTTTTTAATTAATAGCCTGATGAATAAATAAATAAATATATATATATATATATATATAAACACAAGTGAAACAGAGCTGTAAGAGATGAGGCTTACCTGCATATGGCAATCAAGGGTAAAAAGAAACAGGTGTGTGTGATTACTGACATGTGACATGTGGTGATTTAGTGGCTGATGGGAATTGTAGTCCAGAGCCATATCTCTCAGTATATACATATTTCCCATGGCTGAAAAGACTATAATAATAAAATAACAAATAAAAATAAACACAACATTAACGCAGAAATGTCTACATTGTGTGTTTGGACTTTTGGGCCTCCAGGAGTATGAACTAAAGCCTAAAACACTGCAGAATCGGATCTCTCTCACGTCCTGACTGAACTCAACCCAGGATGCTTTGCATATTCACTGTGTGTTCTTGAAGCATTTCTTGCATTTCTTATTTATTTTTTTTTGTACAAAACTCGAGATGTTAATGAAAAGCGTTGTAGCGCTGTCACTAAGCATCAGCCGCGTGTATCGCCCAGGGCATTGCACCTTCCGCGACTCCACATTTGCAATCTCCCATGCCGCAATTAGCATCGCGCGGGAAGATGAAGACGTCGAGCTTTCAGCAAGTCCGACTTCATCACCTCGAAGGCCGCGAGAGCTGAGAAACACTCACAGACACCTGCACTGACAATTCCTACCCCATTCATAAGCTTCTTTATAAAACACAACACAATTTTTCAATTTCTTATTTATTTAAGTTCATAAATTGCAAACATTAATTAGCATTGTAGATTTTTTAAATGAATATATTGTTAAATAGTTTTTTTTATTCATTTTTGTAATAAGAAGGTTTTTTAAGATTACGTGTTTTTATAATATATTTAATTGAAATATATTTAAAATACATACAAAAAAAAAATATATATATATATATATATATATATATATATATATATATATATATATATATATATATATATATATATATATATATATATAATTATTTGATTTATTTAATTACAACCAAATTTAATTTATTGAAATATTATTACTGTTATTACTATTATTATTATTATTATTATTATTTTTTATTATTATTATTAACATCATCATCACTATTATTATTATTATAAATAATTAGATATAAATTAATTTGTGTTCAATAAGTTAATAAAATAAAGAATAATAAAATAACTGCAAGTTTAATAAATAAATAATTATTGTTAATGATAATTATAATAATAATAATAAAAATAATATTAATTAATTATTAATAATAATTATTATAATTATTATTACACCATATTTTACAGCATATTTTAAATGTATATATTTAAACAAAAAATCTGGAAAAATCTTCTCTCTCTCTCTCTCTCTCTCTCTCTCTCTCTCTCTCTCTCTCTCTCTCTCTTTTGTCCTTGGATAAGGCCCAGTGCAGCTGAAGGGTGGGATTAGTATTACTTTTTTTTCACCCATTGATTCTCAGCCCTGAGACATGCAAGAGCCCTGCAGGAGGAGTAAATAAATAAATAATTTTTTTTTACACAGACAAAAAAAGTGAACAAAAGAAAGAAAATTGTCCGATGGACAGAGCTCAGAGCTCTAGGTTTTCCCCCTGAAACTTCCACTGACAAGATCCTGACAGGGGAAAAAAAAAAAGAGAAATCGATCCACCATTACACCGAATCCATCCAGTGTGATGGAGAAAGTTGAAGAAAATGGCGTCCGGCCGCATCATGTTATTTCGTGTGGAACAAAAAATAAAAACTAGATTTAATAAAACCCGCATTCATATGATTGTTTTTTTGTCCTCCACATAACGATTATGTCATGTTTATGGCCTGGTGTACATTTGGTTATGTAAGATATTTTGTTCTAGCGTTCATAGTCATGTTATGTCAAGGTTATAACAGTGTAAAGAAATGATTATAGCATCTCATCTGAGTTGTTTTGCTTATGACATGTCTGGTTATAGCACATGCATGACATGGTTCATATCAGGATTATACCATGGATATATAACATTTTTGCTGATGTTTTGCTTATGACAATGTTATGTCAGGTTATGTATTATGTAAGGCATGCTTTTTTCAGGGTTTTGCCTTGGTTGTGTACAGTAACGTGATTCTTATGAGATAGTTAGGCCTAGTTATATAATTCCTATAAAATAGACTATGTCAGCATTATGCAGCATTCATGACTTTCATTTAATATACCATGTTATACCATGTTCATATTCTAGTTATGCCATGTTAGTTATGTGTCACATTTATGACATGGTTTATGTCAGCCACTGAATTGTGCGTTGCGTCATATGTGGTTTATATGATAGTTATGCCAAATCATGCATGTGGCATGCTTGTTCCTGGTTATATCACATCTATGACAGAGGTTATGTCAAGGTTATGCCATTGTTTTATGCTTTGTAAGGTAATATCAGGCATATCACACAGTTATGACTTTCTTATGTCATATCATATGCGGTTTGTGCCAGTTTATATGTTATGCCATGTCTTGCATATGACTTGATTTTTCCTGGTAATGTCAGGCATATCACATGGTTATGCCTGCTTATGTCATTTATATGATGTGTTTAATGACCTGTTAATATGCTACGTTTGGGATCATTCTATTACAGCTAAACTTCACTACTTAAATATGCAGGAAGTGACATTTCATGTTATGTCATGCTTATACAGCATGTCTCTTTTTTTTTTTTTTTTTTTGCTATATAATGATTCTGCCACTGTGTTATAAGGATTGAGTGACACTTTGTGCCTGTTGATAGCACAGGCACATGTTATAAGGTTATTATTATTCAGCTTGTATTATTTGTTAAGGAGTTATGGCATGGTAATGACATTGTTATGACATGTTTCTGTCACGTTTTGCTCACGTTCTCATAAAAACGAGGCACTTTCACTGTGCGCTGTCCTGCCCTGACGTGCAATCAGACTCGAAACATAAACATGCCTCCATTACGTGCTGAATTATAGAATCGTTCCAGAATATTCCCAGATGATCAAAAGGGATGTGATTTATAGTCGTTAATTGTGGCAAAAAAAAAAAAGGGAAAGCACAATGGACTGCAGAAAGAAAAAGAAATGGTCAGGAGAACGGAACATCTGGAGAAACGATTCAAACCGGAGCCAAATTCTTGTCCTGGGAGTAACGCTGGATCTAAACGAGCTGCACCCTGGAGATTTGAAACTATTCCACCCCAAGACCCCCGAGGGCCGTGACTCCAAATGACCTCCGACCTCGTCGCGTTCGCACCAAGCTAAAACAAGACGTTTCTGCACTCGGTACTGAACCAGAGTCGGACGCAGCATAAATCAGGGATGAGAGTGGCCTTCATGTTTGAAACGTCTTTTCCGGCTCAGAAGAAGAGAACGAGAAAACAATATGGCCCTCGGCTAAGGCGGTCCGGGTGTCAGAGAGAACGAACGGAGAGAAGGGAAGCCCACCTGCAGGACTCAACTGAGCTGCCAAGGCCCACACACTCATCCCTCAGGAGCCGAGAGAATGAGCTGAACTGCTTCCAGAGACGCTAATCATCTCTCTCTCTCTCTCCATTTTTCTCTCCATCTTTCTCTTCTGCTCTATTTATCCATCTCACTCACTCAATTGTTTCTCCTTCTTTTCGTTTTTCTTTCCCACTTTGTCTTTTCGCTTGTCTCCTCACTATTTCTTCCCTTTCTTCCAGAATAGTTTGAGCAACATGATTCGATTCTTGTACTTTACATAACATAACTGTTTTCTCTCTGCTTTATAACATGGTAATAGCATGTTTATGACTGATCATGCCATCAGCTCTGACTGTTTTTTTTTTTTAGTATATGCCTGGTTATATCACATCTATGACTCATCTATGATTACTCAGGGCTTTGTCATGGTTAAATAAATTTGTCACATTTATAGCATCCTTATGCCTGGTTATATTAGTCCTATGACTTTTTCTTTTTCAGGGTCATGTTATTGTCACCTGCTATAGGGTTAAGTTGTGCTAATGACAAGTTTATGCATGGGTATAACTTATTATTGTATAGGGTTATGTTGTTCTTATGACGTGTTTTTGCATGGTTATAGATTATTATCGGATAGAGTTATGTTTGGCTTATGACATGTTTATGCATGGTTATAACTTATCATTGAATACTGATTTTATTCTACAAATATTATTTTATGCAATGTTATGCTTGCAACCAGTTATTCCTGTTTATATCACTTCTATGACATGGGTTTATTCATAATAAATTATGTCATGGTTATGACATGTTATACCTTGTAATGCTGCAACTAAGACTTTAAGGTAAGGTTTTGTCAGGCAGTAGTTATCCTGTGGTAATATAGCAGTCATGCCATGCATATACAGAGTTATATTGTTTTTACGACATGGCTATTCCTCGTTATAGCATGTCTATGACATGGTTTTTAGCAGGCATGATTGTGTCTATAGTCATTTAAAATGAATAGCTGGCTATAGTACATCCATGACATGGTTTTATACATTGTGATTTACATAAAGGCTGTATAAGGTTAGGTAATGCTTATAGCACTGTTATGCCTGTTATATCACATACACAATATGCAATTTGTATATAGTTATATCACACTTGTGACATGATTATGGCTGGTTATATTAATCTTATGGCATTTAATTTTCAAGCCATGCTTATGGTGATGTTATAACTGGTTATTTGTCATAATGCTTATGATGTTATGGTTTGTAAAAGGTTTTGTAATTCTCATAACACTGTTATGTCTAGCTATAACACATGTATGTCATTTGGGATTATGGGATAGTTGTAAAAAGGTTACGACATGGTAATAGGTGGTTATGCCACTTCTATTATGCCATGATCATATTTTACAGTGTGTCTTTTTCCCCTTAAAGAAAAGAAGAGAAATAAACTGATTGGAATAAATGACGAGTGTGGAATTCGAGCTCCAGGAATAACGTTGATGATTTGCTTTCTCGTTCGCCAGCTTTTCATTTCTCTGCCACGTTCTGGAGTGTGAGAAGCGTTAGCACTTTGCTGGGGGATTTCGCAGGATCCTCGGTGTCAATTAGGTCTCGTTGTGTGTGTGACGGGAGTCGAGAGAGGCTGCAGGATGATGAATGAACTCCCACCCTGAGCTGCCACACACACACACACAGACGCACACACACACGCGCACAATGAAAATCCACACACACATTCTTGTAGATATAAAACTATAAAGCCGCCTATAATTAAAACCACGAGTGCGATAATGTCACCAAGATGTGTTGAGAACAATACAGGGCTCTTTATGAACGCTCAAGTGTTTTCCATTCTACACGGAAAGGAAACGTGACCTGAACCTTTGACTTGACTCGGGTTGGGTTTAAAATGTGAATCATCTACTTTTTCTTTTTCCGTCTTTTTCTTTTCCTGCTAGAATCTGAGAAATGACCAGAAATAACACCACCACTATATTCACCACCACCACCATCAGCAATACCACCAACACCACAGACACCATCACCACCATCACCAATGCCACCGTCAGCTACACCAATACATTCACCACTACCAACACCATCACAATCACTATCACCACCAACATCTAAACTACTATTAAAACCAACATTACAGTGTGTGTATGTGTGGAGGGTCCTGTGAAATTGTTCAGTCCTAAAAAAAGTGGAACAATCCGTTACCTCTTTTCACTCAGCGCTTAGAGGCGATCCCTCGGCGAGTCAAAAGATCCTGAAATAAACCTCACCTGGCTTTGTCATCAGGATCTCACACACACACACACACACACACATTACACTTAAACGCACACTGTACACACACATACTACACACCAAATACACACTATACACACACACTACCCACATTACATATATACAGTACATACACACTATACACACAAGAGCCACATTATATATAAACACTATACACAAACACATTTTTATACACCCAGACAATCCTCAAATTATATATACACACTATACACACTCGATACACATTCCAAAAAGTAGTCACGCAACATGTTATGCACCTGCAAATAGACAAAAAAAATAGACTCTACAATTAATTAATCATAAATAAATGAAAAGTGGTGTTTTTCATTCCTCCTCCTGATGCTTTTTTGCTCAAGACCGGTTCACAGCCTTTAAGAAGCTCAGTTTCTCCAGAACTGAATTGAACCGGTTCCAGAGCACACACACTCACACACACACACACACACACACACACACACACACACACACACACACACACACACCTGTCCTAGCCATCAATGACCCGACCACCCAGATGAGTTTATGCCTCTATTGTGTAATAACCTCCCCCTGACAGTGGACCGGTCCGGTGGGGCCGAACCTCTGCTGTACTCTGGACCGGTCTATTTCCTGAGTCAGTGGGGGTGTTAAGGTCAGCGAACTCCCCCGGCTGCTTCGGAAACGTCTTAATTTGCCCCTTAAAATCCGCACCTGCAACCAAACGCAGTGTCAGAAACTGCATCCAGGAAATAATTGGCCCTTTATTACATTTGTCCTTTGTCCTTTTGATTTGTCGACCCCCCCCTTTTCTGGTCTGCTTCCATTTCACCAGCTTCGAAGTCAATTAAAGCTCTAACAATGTGCGTTTGTGCGTTCCCGTGCAGGAGTTGGGCGTTTTATTGCGCTTATTTATTGCCTCGTAACCCCCGAAATTGAATTAGTTGACGGCAAGAAGGCCGTACTCAACCTACCTCCACCGTGATCACTTCTCCTTGTGAAGCCGAATTGATAGTGGGCCAAAGTAAACGAGGCGAGCGTGACCCCCCGGCGTGAGGGTGACCCCGGAGGCGCGGCAGCTCTGCAGCTCTGCACACGCCCTCATTACAGGTGCTAAAAACTCATATAGGAGCTCTGCTTTTCTCATGATGGCTGCTCAGGCTCCAAATTAAAACCCCGAGCTGAGCAAGAGGCTTTACAAGGTCACCAGCAAACACATTTCCTGCAGGATGGAGAGAATGCAGCGAATGGCCCTCAGGCGACGGAGAAGCCTCAGAGCCACGACCGTGTCAATAAGAAAATGGGAGAACACAGCGAGCTCCAGAAATTGAAGAATGGAGCTAAATTTCACTCGAGAGAGTATTCATGTACCTTCTAAATATTTAGCAAACAACAATTTGCATACTAGCAGACTAATCGTATATACTGTATTCATGTTTTCTGAGGCGAGATGCGAGGGTGCGATTAGCCAAATTAGCTTAGCGCAAATCAAAAAACCTAACCAGGGCGGATGAAAATATCTTCAACCGGCGCAAAACTCTTAAGCGCTCCCGGGTTCTTAAGGACGAGAGGTAAATGGACGAACGATTGAATAAATTAGACATGTTACATGTAAACAGACACGGTGTAACTAGTGCATGCAAATGAATGCACGGCATTAGCATGGAGCTGATTTGCGCAAGGGCAAAAGTTCATAAACAGAGTGTATAAGGTGATATAAACAACCTGGCGGTCTCTTCAGCTCATGCATATTCGTTCTTTTCTCTCTTTCTCTCTCCCTCTCTGTTCTGCTTTAATGGATAGAAACACGTCTTTCCTTCGCTAATTGTTTATTTATTAACCTTTTTCCCCTGATGTTCAACCAGAAGAGGAAGGTCTAAGTAGGAGATTTGTGTGTTTATGTGTGTGTGTGTGAGGAAAGTGGAGGTATGGGCTGAAACATCATAGTCCAAAATACATTTTTCCGACCTGGGCTATGCATCTAATCGCAACGAAGCCTATTAGCACCTGACATTTTTATCTGCAATTCAAGGGCTAATGCGTAAAGCCCTCCCCTTGGCCTATGAACAACCATCGCCCCCAAGCCTCCACTTGCCCCTCTTCACTCAACAACCCCATAGCCACCCCTCCCGAGCCTCCACCTACCTTGGGACTCACCTGAAATAAATCTGATACCTGAGCCACAGCAATTGATTTCTTGTCAGCCGCAGAGATTTTCAGGATGTGCCACGGAAGGGGGGGTGGTTTAGGGTTTGAGAGCATGGAGAGAAAGAGAAGTGAGGGAAATATTAATTAGGTAAGTACTGATGGATTTGGAGGAAATTAAGAATGTAATGTGGATCTTTTTAAGGTGCAAGAAAACCATAGAAAGAGGGAATGGGGATCTTGTGGAGCAGTGGTGAGGCGTGCACTTGGTACTTGGGCCTTCAGTGGGGAAGTTACCCGAATTAATCCACCTCTTAATACCACCACAATGCGTGGCATTACAGAGGGAGAGGCATTTCACATATGGAGGGTGAAAACCATTGTACTAAAGCAAACTCCAAACCTCTACACTACAACCACAACTGTGCACCTACATCATCTGGAGCAGTACAGAATCAATATTTGTCTAATAACATGACAAAAACATCACCGCAGATTCAAACTCATAATGCATACTCGCATAATTTGCACTGCTCCTCCGAGGCTGTAAGCCTACCGCTCGTAGGCACTGGTCTGGAAGTGTCGAACAAAATGCTACAAAATGAAGAGAATAAACTGTTAGGAATAAATGAATACAATTTCATGGAACAAATATTAGAATTTAGGTTGTAAATGTAGGTCGGGGGCCTTTGATCGTGTTTAGGCCAGCAGAGAAGGCTTTGCTGACCCTGATGGCCCACCATTGGGTGGAGGGGTAATAAAGACAGTAGAAGGAGAGATTGGGGATCTGGTTGAAATAGTGAGAAAACAATAAAATACGGGAATGGCGATCTGATAGAGGTGTGAGAAAACAATAGAAGGAGGTAATGAGGATCTGGTGGAGGCATAATTAAATGATAAAAGGAAGGAATGAAAAGCTGGTGGAGGGGTTAATAAACGATAAAAGGAGAAAATTGAGATCTGGTGGAGAGGTAAGTAAAGGATAGAGACAGAGAGATCATGAGATGGAGATATAGGAGATAGAGGGATGTGGAAAGAAAGGGATGTAGAGCTGAATAGAGAGATCGAGAGATGGAGGTAAAAAGAACAAGTGTTCAATGAACTCCAATTCAAGAGATTAGTGAGCTTGAGATTTCAGATGAAGACGTAGAGGGTGAAGAACGTTCCTGGGTTCTCTCGTTCTCACTTAAATTATGTTTGCTTGTAATAGCCACACACAAAGCAAGGAGCAGTGTGGGAGTGTGTATGCAAAAAGAGTATGTATGTGTGTGTGTGTGTGTGTGTGTGTGTGTGTGTGTGTGTGTGTGTGTGTGTGTGTGTGTGTTCTCTCGACAGACTTTGCACTGCTGAACTCATTACTAAATATTACCTGCTAAGAAAATACTCCACTCCTCTAATTTAAAGTAGCAGGTGGTCATGGAGTCTGAGTTCAGCATGCCGTGGGCTTTTTAACACACACACACACACACACACACACACACACACACACACACACACACCAAACAAATGGGTTCTTCATGGGTTCTTTAAAGGTAAACAATTATTTATAATAATCCAGAAGACTTTCATTTTGGAGTCCAGTGAATAAGGATCTGGTGGAGGGGTAAGAAAACAAGAGAAGGAGAAAATGGGGATTTGGTGGAGGAGTAAGAAAACAATAGAAGGTGAAAATGGGGATCTGGTGGAGGAGTAAGAAAACAAGAAAAGGAGGGAATTAAGACCTGGTGGAGGAGAAAAAACAAGAGAAGGGCGTAATGGGGATCTGGTGGAGGAGTAAAATTACATAAACAAGAGAAGGAGGAAATGCGGATCTAATGGAGGGGTAAAGAAACAAAAGAAGGATAAAATAGGGATCTGGTGGAGGAGTAAATAAACAATAAAACATCCAGTTCCTCTTACAGCCATCACAGGAAATTCAAAAAAGTGATCTTTGGATTCTTCAGTAGGGCTCTATACCCTCACAGAACCTTTGGAGTGTCCTTCAAAAGGTTGAGCATTAGCCCTACCATGTGAACCACCATGAGTGATCGTACTTGAACTTTAGGTTGTACACAGCAAGTCTTCATTGCTTTGTTTGAATCATGTTCAAAAGTCTCAACGTTTTAAATGAATTTATTCCTGAGATCAGCCACTGGCACCACAGCACTGCAACAACTCTACCTCAGAATACCAACCAATAAACATATTGATGGAAATGGAAGAAATCCTGAAAAGCCTTTGCTTCTCTGTAAATTGATTGCAAGTGCGTATGAACAGGTGGGAAAGAAAAACAGAGGAAAAGGTAAACAGCGATGAACAAATAGCGCTGAGCAAATACTATGCCTTGGATACTATGCCTATGCCTTGGACTATGCCTTTCATAGTTATGCGCTGCCTTCATCCAGCATAGTTCTGCCATTTCAAACCTTTTCATTGAAATCTCAGCCGTCATGAACAGACTTGGTGTGGTCCAAAAAACAAGCACTCGGAAACCTCAGGGAGCTTCAGGAACGCAAGGAACAATTAGCTCAGCGCTAACTTGCCGGCATGCACCTCTGATCTGTTTTCGGGAAATTATGTCATATTCCGTTGTGGCGTTTGAAGAGGTGTGTATTTACGATGGGTCGAACACTGTAATGGCGGCAGGGATCCAGTGAGTGAATTTAATACCGCGTCTCGACCCAAAACGGTGTTTAAGGCCGTTAATTTATGTGCATGTGCCCCTGGTTTGTGAGCAGAAACTTTAAAGTGGAGAAAATATATAAAGATTTATGACTGACTAAAGAAGAAAGAATACATTGAAATACACCGAGCCAACTGAATAACTTAATTCAAGCAAAACAGGAGGGCAAGGAATTAATGGATTCCTTCTGATGGAGGAGTAAGAACACAAGAGAAGGAGAGAATAAGGATCTGGTGGAGGATTAAATAAACAAGAGAAGGAAGGAATGGGGATCTGGTGGGATATAAATAAACAAGAGAAGCAAGGAATGGGGATCTGGTGGGGGAGTAAATAAACAAGAGAAGGAAGGAATGGGGATCTGGTGGGAGAGTAAATAAACAAGAGAAGCAAGGAATGGGGATCTGGTGGGGGAGTAAATAAACAAGAGAAGGGCGGAATGGGGATCTGGTGGGGGAGTAGATAAACAAGAGAAGGATGAAATGGGATCTGGAATTGATTCCTTTCTGGGTTTTGGGATAAATCCAGTGGATTAGGAATAAATGGTGCCCCTGCTTGACCTGACCAGCTTCCAGATGCACAAACACATTACAAGCTGGTCCACCATCCTGGTCTTCAAAAAAACAATGGTTATTTAAAAACCTTTGCAATTGAGTATATTGAAAGGCTCCCATGTGAAACACCTAAAGAAGCTCTCTAAGGGTTCTTGGTTGAAGTGGATAATTAAGGGCTCTTATCTTCCAGAAGGATGCTTTAGTCCTTACATGATCAGGAAACTCTCTTTTGTAGGGTTCAATTCAAAACTTTGAAGGGTCCTGCCCTTCAAGCAAGTTGTAATCATTCTTTAAGGGTCCTCCAAAGGTTAAGTGGATAATTACAGGTTGTTATCTTCTGGAAGACATTCTGTAGTGGAAAACAATCTATTGTCAGGGTTTAACCTTTAAGATGCACTTCAGGTGGACAAGAAGTCTTCAAGAGGTGATCAAACACCTGATCTTACTTTTCAAAAATGCTCCCACAAAGCCTTCTTGGTTGGAAACCTTGATTGGAAATGTTAGGGTTCTCTGTAGAAAAATTGAGGGGCCCACATAGAAGTTTCCTTAAGTGTTCTTTAAGAGTTAATAAAGGTTTATTTTACTGTATGGACCAAAATATTAAGACACCTGACTTTTCCAGCCATATGTGTTTCTTCCTCAAATATTTACCACAAAGTTGGAGGCACACAGGATTCAATTATCACTTCACTTGAACTAGGAAACCCAAACCTGTTCCAGCATGTTGATGCACCTGAGCACAAAGCTAGCTCTATGAAGATATGCTTTACATGGTCTGGAGTGGAAGATCTTTTGCTATTGAGCTCCAACCCAATTAAACAACCTTGTAGCTAAATTAATCTCCACAAATCTCTACAAAGTTTGGTGGAACATCTTCCCAGAAGTTTTGGGTTTTTTCTATATAGTGCATGTCCTGTTGTTGGGACCAAAACCAAAGAAGCGCTGATGGTCAAATAAACATTTTAATGACACTATAATGTAGTTGTAGCAATTTAGAAATCAAACCGCAAAGCCCCTCACACCTTTAAGGAACCTATCTACTAAAGTTTGTGTTTCCAAAAATGGGGAAACTGATAACGAATGCCAACCACAAAACTTTTGAAACTTTATTAAGGTGGTTATGTTTCTAAGCAGAGAGAAATAGGGGTCCACCAGCAGGACTGGAGGAGGAATTACACAATTATGAACATGGCTTCTAAATGAACACACACACAGCCCTGCCCAATGGTGGCTGTCAGGCTCCGATTTACTGCGATTCACCACTAAAACATTCATCCGTGAGGGTACAAGAGTGAGCGCCAAAGAATTTATGAAAGGAAATAGCTCTACATTTACTCGTGTGTTTTATTGTATTTTCCAGGGAAAGTGTCACGTTCCATTCGCTCTCTGGGAATCGGGCTGGTAAGAAACCAATGACAACATCTGGATGTGATTTTCGGGCTGAAATACGAAAGGCAAAGCGTTGCTGAAGCGCGCGGGATGATGGAGTGCGGTTACGTGTTCAAGCGACAAAGTGCGTTTTTGGCTTTCCGAGCGTTTTCACAACGAGGGGGGGGCGAAGGAAAGGTTTCGCTTTCACGCTTTTAAAAGACAGGAAACAGTGCGTTACATTTAATCGGGTTGATTTTACACACTTCAATCACACTATTATCATTCATGAACTGCTGAGGTACTGTTTACTAGCTACTACATCTTACAAATCGAAGAGAGGATCTAACCAGGTGCTGCACCTCAGTATGGGAGCAAAATGTTTTATTGCATTACTTCTTCTTCTTTCGGCTTCTCCCTTTAGGGGTCACCACAGCAGATCATCCATCTCCATACCCCCTGTCCTCTACATCTGCCTCTTTCAACCCAACTACCTGCATGGTTTCCCTCACCACATCCATAAACCTTCTCCTTGGTCTTCCGTTTTTCCTCCTCCTGGTGGCTCCATTCTCAGCATTCTCCTACTGATATACCCCATGTCCCTCCTCTGCACATGTCCAAACCATCTCAATCACACCTCCCTAATCTTGTCTCCAAAACATCCTACATGCGCTGTCCCTCTAATAAACTTATTTCTAATCCTGTCCATCGTCGTCACTCCCAACGAAAACCTCAACATCTTCAGCTCTGCTACCTCCAGCTCCACCTCCTGTCTTTTACTCAATGCCACTGTCTCTAAACCATACAACATCTCAGGTCTCACCACAGTCCTATAAACTTTCCCTTCACTCTCACAGATACTCTTCTATCAAATTTTATTGCATTACTGATAAAGCATATTTTACATAGTCCTAAGAAAAATCATCATATATAAGATAATCATACTTGAGTAAAAGTATAGACACCTTACTGCAAATCTTCTTCCATTACAAGTTACACCAAATCCAATGTGACTGGAGTAAAAGGTCTTCAAAAACCTGCTCTGAACCATAGCGAACGCATGCTCAAAAATGCACTAGTCCTCAACACCAAAACACGTTACAATTGATTGGCAAGGTTTTATTTCCAAAAATACAAATCAAATTGTCCACCTTAACATTGCATTACATCATTACGGTCTACACAACAACCTCAAGACGCAAAAAAGACACAAATCTAACAAAAACAAGACAAATTACTAAAACAATCTTTCAAATAGGGATCTTTAATTAACAAATACAATTACAAGATCATGACACAAAGTAGAAAAATCAGTAGTTTTCAATTGGACAAATAAACAAATATTAAAGGAAATCATTATGGATCAAGATTTTACCAAAGTCAAATAAAACTAAGCAAAATTTGACTAAACTAAAGTCAAATGAATACGAAATATACAGTGAACCGAATATTCCGAGCAATATTTTTATTTAACTTCAAGGTTCTCGAAGATTTTAGAATTTATTCGGGATCTTTCCGAACTGAAATCGAAAAGTCGCTCGCAGGCAGAAGAGAGTAGGAGCCTTTATGACTTTTTTAATAGAGGTGCAAAATGTAAATGGTGATGCTCATTGTGACTTGAAATAAACGTAAAAATGAAGAAATATTGAATCATAAATGTAATTGAATAGAGAGTAAAAGTTTCTTATATCTTTAATACACAGTAAAAAATTAGAAAGTAGCCAAAAAATGACTTAAGTACAAAAAGGAAGTACATTTACCTAAATACCATACACCACTGATAATTTATATATAATATTACATAAAATTTATATATATATATATATATATATATATATATATATATATATATATATATATATATATATATATGTAAAATTGTGTTGCAAATCTTTTCACAATGCAAGGGACTGTAATGTAAATATTTCCCGCTACAAATATTTCACGCTAACCCTAACCCTAGATGCAAAAAAAAGTAAAAATGGCTGCTTGACAACAAAAAGATGTAATTAGCAGCGTTAAACGAGCGCGGGTCCGAGGCGTAAATAAACAGCTCGAGTGACAATGGGCATTTATCTACCGTTTCTCTGTTTTAACTCTTCCACAGGCTGCTTGCTTTTGTGTGTATCTTGGAAGCCAAAGCAGAGGGAAAAACAAGGGAAAAGGAGAAGGTGAGAGAGAGACAGACAGAGAAATTGAAGGAGGAAAAGAGAGAGAGCGAGAGAGAGCGAGGTGTGAAACTCGTTTCAGCAGCATCTTCATACACTGTCACTAAACTCCAGCAGTAATTAATTAACTTATCCGCAGCAGGCAAGTGTTACAGCGACGAGGGAAAAAATAATTACCATGAAATCGCTGCTTTACTTTCACATGACACGCTGATCCACACACACACACACACACACACGTGCAATCTTTTATTTGAGATGCAGTTTGAAGTCTTTTTTACAGCTCAGCAAACTAATTGCATCATGTTAAGGCCGAGGACACAGGCCACGCCTCTTCACTGTGCACCCAGGCCACGCCTTTTCCACTTTTCTGATTCAAACAGGCCACGCCTACTTTACTGAGACCTCCTTCATTTCATCTAATAGGCACAGGCCATGCCTCATTCACTGAACTTTACACACAAGCCACGCCTCCTTTGCTGTGACTGGAAAGCACATAGGCTAC
>NC_060897.1:21587934-21682934 GCF_014805685.1 Silurus meridionalis | reverse complement strand
CTAACAAACAGAATTATAAGTTCTTTTCTATGTTAAGGTTGATGGGATTTTTGTATATAATTACATGTTATTATTATATATATTTATATATATATATATATATATATATATATATATATATATATATATATATATATATATAAATAACAAATTCTAGAAATGGCAACAAATATAAAATACATAAACATACAAAAAAAGTTTTGATTTTAAAAAAGGGACAGAAGATAAGCAGAATGTACCGTAAACCGCCAAACTAATCAGAAGCTGAACACTGAACAGGTGTCCACAATAGAGCAACAAGGCAATAGCAGGACAGAAAGAAAGACACAATGCAGACACAATGCCACACGTCCAAACAGACACAAACATGGGCGTGAATTTCATTTTATATATTAATTCACATTCTGATTGTTCCAGAAACATAAACACTGGTATGGAAATTGCTTAGAATTATTTCTGATTACTAATCATATTTTAAGTTACTTATAATATTATTTAAGCTCATATTTAAAATATAATTCATATTAATTTCTCTTTATTTTTTTAGTCATTATCATCAATGTTGTTATTGTAATATTATATATTATATATAATATTATAACAACCTGAAGAACAGATGCAGTGATTTCATTTTATTTCATTAAACTTCATTAAAGTTTCAAAGTACAGTAAAATTTATTGTGTATTGTGTAATTTATTAATTATTTTATTCACTAATATTAAAATAGCTTAAAATACAAACAAATTATTTCTAGACTTTTTTGGTTAATTTTTCACATACATGATCTCCTTCATATACAGTTGTGTATAAATATTATAGTGTATATGTATAAAATATTTACACACACACACACACACACACACACACACACACACACACACATGCACATACACACACACACACACACAATTGTGCAACTATTCATAATTTGGACAGCTATGAATGTATTCAAAATATGTATATTAAAACCTTTAAGTAGTAGTTATAATAATAATAATATAAATAAATAAATAAATAAATAAATAAATAAATAAATAAATAAATAAATAAATAAATAAAATAGTCCTTTGTGGATTTAAATGTGTATTTATTTGTAAGAATTTGCAAAAATTAGAACTGTAACCCAAGTATGTATCTACACACACACACACACACACACACACACACACACACACACACACAAAATATCGCGTAGTCTTCATGTGCAGTGGAGTAATTAGTGCCGTATCTCCACTCTGGAATGTTTCCGTGGTCCATTTGCTCCTGAAGGGAACACAGCACATTAAACACAAGGAAACGCTAATCAAGTGGCCATTGGGCCGGAACCAGACCGAGATGGCCCGTTTTCTCCCACACGTCCTATTAAGCAGTCAGGAGGCGAGCGTCCCGACCACCGAGGGGAAACGGATCACGGCTTCTCTTCAGATCATAAATTACAGGTTTTAAACAACTGGGAGTGGAGGAAGGTCTGTTTCAGCAGCACGACTGGTGCGCTCTTGTAAAGAAATTAACCTTTGCTTCGCACCAACGCATGAGAGAGAGAAAGAAAAAAAGAGGGGAAGAGAGAGGGAAGGAAAGAGCGACATGTTAAAAAGTCTTCACCTTTCAATCGAAAACTGGGTTTTCACATTCATTCGTTATTCTGGTTCAGATTTCGGATAGTTCAGACACCTGAAACACCTTGATGATTCTTATTCTCATGATTCTCAAGATTCTCATGTACAACATAAAACAATTTCTACGGGGTTTTTTGCCTACATTTTATTCAAATCTACAGCAAAAAAAAATCCACTACAATTTCTGGCATGATCTCATTTAGTCCCTATTTGCTGATAAAATGAGCTCCAGTCTTCTGGGAAGATGTTCCACTAGATTTTGTGGGAATCTGTGCTCATTCAGGTACAAGGTTTTAGTAAAGTCAGGTGCTGATGTAGGTGAGGTAAAGAGGCCTGAGGTGCAATCAGCATTCACATTCATCCCAAAGGTGTTCAATAGGGTTGGAGCTCTATAGCAAGAGATTTTCCACTCCGGGGCATTGAGATGCAGGACGAGGTTTGGGAAAAGTGAAGATTTCATGCTACTTCCATATGGCTGGAAATCATGTGTCCCAAAACTTTTTTTTGTTCAACCTTAAGATAAAAAAATAATAAGTATTATTTGTTTGTTTGTATTTTCTATTGACAGCTACATTTTGGATCACTTTAAAACTTTTCCTACATTCCCACTTCATTCATTAAACCCGAATGGGTCGTAATTTGTGATTAGTTTAGGTGCAAAACCTTAAGGGATTGAACTCAGCATCTGCTTTATTTTGGGTGAATCTGACATTTTTAGACAATAAAACAAACACAAAATAAAGAGAATAGAAAGAGTTTTTAAAAAAATCATAAAATGTATAAAAAGAGTTCACAACAAAGGGAAATCAACAACTGGGTAGAAACACAAAACAGGTGAACACAGTAGATCAACAAAAAAAAAAAAATGAGGAGACGAGACAAATATAGCAATATTTAGTGTGAATATATATATATTATTGACAATGTTCTTTTTCGATATATGAAATGGTTAAGACTAAAGTAGAAGTCCAAAGATCAACTCAAATGACAGAGATATATATATATATATATATATATATATATATATATATATATATATATATATATATATATATATATATATATATATATTTTAAATGGCCTCTGCTTTGCCTTCAAACTTTCAAACGTCTGGATTTTTATTTGACTGCATGTCATCTTTATTTTGACGGGAAAGTCCCTGTGAGACTGCAAGAAAAAAGTCAAACAAATACACAGACATCGGCGAAAAAAAACGCACAGCCTTTACAATAATCAATCTGACTTCCTTTATATTCTGATGATCTGATTTATCTGATATTATCTGATTCATTCTGTAAAGTTGCTTTGAGACACTATAGAAATCAACATGAACTTAAACTTATTTTATAATACATGCCCTTATATTAATTACACAATCTCAGATCAGAGACACACACTAAAGTCTCACACACTCTCTCAAGTCCTAGACACACACTTTTATATATTACAAACAGGATATGCCCACAAAATCCCAGATCAGGTACTTACACACTCTCAGATCACGTACTCACACACTCTCAGATCAGGTACTTACACACTCTCAGATCAGGTACTTACACACTCTCAGATCAGGTACTTACACACTCTCAGATCAGGTACTTACACACTCTCAGATCAGGTATTCATACACTCAGATCAGGTACTCACACACTCTCAGATCACGTACTCACACACTCTCAGATCAGGTACTTACACACTCTCAGATCAGGTACTCACACACACTTTTAGATCAGTTACTCACACACTTTCAGATCAGGTACTCACACACTCTCAGATCAGGTACTTACACAATCTTAGTTCCAGGTCTCACACACTCTCGCATCATGGTCTCACACACACTCAGGTCTCACACTCTCACACACTTTCAGGTCCAGGTCTCACACACACTCAGGTTCAGGTCTCACACACTCTCAAGTCCAGGTCGCACACACTCTCAGGTCCAGGTCGCACACACTCTCAGGTCCAGGTCGCACACACTCTTAGGTTCAGGTCTCACACACTCTCAGGTCCAGGTCTCACACACACTCAGATTCAGGTCTCACACACTCTCAGGTCCAGGTCTCACACACACTCAGATTCAGGTCTCACACACTCTCAGGTCCAGGTCTCACACACACTCAGATTCAGGTCTCACACACTCTCAGGTCCAGGTCTCACACACTCTTAGGTCCGGGTCTCACACACTCTCCGGTCTGGGTCTCACACACTCTCCGGTCCGGGTCTCACACACTCTTAGGTCCGGGTCTCACACACTCTTAGGTCCGGGTCTCACACACTCTCAGGTCCAGGTCTCACACACTCTCAGGTCCAGGTCTCACACACTCTCCGGTCCGGGTCTCACACACTCTTAGGTCCGGGTCTCACACACTTTCAGGTCCAGGTCTCACTCTTCCCCAGCCTTTTTGTGAGTGCATTTTCTGAGGACCCTTTTGTTTCACATTAAACTTCTCATGTGGTTTGATTGACAGAAACTCTAAAATAATCGTTATGCTTATATAACGCTCGGTATGTTTACACAGCGCTTATCTGCTGTTTTTTTGACAGCTGGATCAGAGTTACTGGAAAATGAAGCTGGCGCTCGCTCTTCACTGATAGGAAGATTTCTCAAAATGTGAAATGAATTATATATTTACTTTATTTCAGTCTCGCTCGCTCAAGTGTTTTCTTTCATAACAACGCTGCATCCAGATGGAGAAATAAGTGTGTGTGTGTGTGTGTGTGTGTGTGTGTGTGTGTGTGTGTGTGTGTGTGTGTGTGTGTGTGTGTGTGTGTGTGTGTGTGTGTGAGAGAGAGAGAGAGAGAGAATAAGCATCGGGTGTCTGAATAACTCTGAGCTCCGTTGGTGTTTTACACGACTGTTAACACTCAGAGCCATGAATCATGAACCAGAAACCTCGCCTCATCCATACACATGGAGAGAGTGAGAGAGCGAGAGAGAGAGAGAGAGAGAGAGAGAGAGAGAGAGAGAGAGAGAGAGAGAGAAAGCGAGAAGGAAAGGTAGGAGGCAGGAGAAAAATCTGATTAAAAGTCCATATGTCAGTGCTGAAAACTAGCAGCGCAAGTGAGCAAGCCCAGCCTGAACCGGCCTAAAGGGCGAATCGCTCACTTCCAGAAGTGTTTAAGGGCAAATCAGCGCTGCCAAGTATGATGTTACTCACTTCCCGTTTTAATGTTCACTCAGGAAGGAGCTTTATTGGCAAAGCGGAGGGGGAGAAAGCCACGGCCAGCTGCGAAAACACCGTTAAAAGGAGCTTTAGTGCTCATTTCATGAATACTTAAAGTTTCCTTATTGAAAGGAAAAAAAAAAACGAAGCGAAATTAATGGACTACGCACGGGTTTTCCCTTATTGTTCGCTCTCCCAAACTCCTCCAGGTTCAACCGTCTTCTGAAACTCAATCTCGCAAATGGTCCAAGGCTCTGTTTTCTTCTTTTTCTTTCCGCACATCTTTGCTTTTTCCTTTCTGGGATGGGGATGGTGTTTCATGCCTGGGCTTTACCTCAGACACATGGAGCTGGGTTTAGTCAGGGTGGAGAAGAGGAAGTCCAGAACAGAAGGACGGAGCGTGTGTCAATCCGGAGCGGGTAACTCTTGGCTGGAAAGCCGTCCAATAACTTTTGGCATGAACGATTTTGAAAAGGTTCTGTTCTGACGTATTGGACCACGGCACCACTCACTGTAAAGAATTTTCATTGTGAAGTTGTCATTATTATGTGTTTAAACTGAGTTGCAGGCAAAATGAAGATTTAAGAATCATGATCGCACAAAACACAAATTGTTCCTACATGGAAGTGAAAAAATGTGACATGTGGTGAAGTACACAAACCATGTACTTAATTAAAAGTCCAAGTATTTGCCTTCAATTGTACAATCCAAAGTGCTATGATTTATTATAACTATAATGTTCCTATTATCATTTTTATCACAAGACTCTTTACTTAATAACCTCAGTTTATGGATAAAGACTCGATTGTGACTCTCAGCACACTGATCTATTAATAGAATGATATTAATGACTCAAACACTGATTGATTTCTATTACAATTATCATGAGTTTAAAACCTTCTTTTCTTTGAAATGTAGTGAAGTTAAAGTAAAGATTTCACAACTGGAAATACAGTGAGGAAAATAAGTATTTGAACACCCTGCTATTTAGCAAGTTCTCCCACTTAGAAATCATGGAGGAGTCTGAAATTGTCATCGTAGGTGCATGTCCACTGTGAGAGACATAATCTAAAAAAAATCCAGAAATCACAATATATGATTTTCAAACTATTTATTTGTATGATACAGCTGCAAATAAGTATTTGAACACCTGTCTATCAGCTAGAATTCTGACCCTCAAAGACCTGTTAGTCTGCCTTTAAAATGTCCACCTCCACTACATTTATTATCCTAAATTAGATGCACCTGTTTGAGGTCGTTAGCTGCATAAAGACACCTGTCCACTCCATACAATCAGTAAGAATCCAACTACTAACATGGCCAAGACCAAAGAGCTGTCCAAAGACACTAGAGACAAAATTGTACACCTCCACAAGGCTGGAAAGGGCTACGGGGAAATTGCCAAGCAGCTTGGTGAAAAAAGGTCCACTGTTGAAGCAATCATTAGAAAATGGAAGAAGCTAAACATGACTGTCAATCTCCCTCGGACTGGGGCTCCATGCAAGATCTCACCTCGTGGGGTCTCAATGATCATAAGGAAGGTGAGAAATCAGCCCAGAACTACACGGGAGGAGCTGGTCAATGACCTGAAAAGAGCTGGGACCACCGTTTACAAGGTTACTGTTGATGATACACTAAGACGTCATGGTTTGAAATCATGCATGGCACGGAAGGTTCCCCTGCTTAAACCAGCACATGTCCAGGCACGTCTTAAGTTTGCCAATGACCATTTGGATGATCCAGAGGAGTCATGGGAGAAAGTCATGTGGTCAGATTAGACCAAAATAGAACTTTTGGGTCATAATTCCACTAAACGTGTTTGGAGGAAGAAGAATGATGAGTACCAGCCCAAGAAAACCATCCCTACTGTGAAGCATGGGGGTGGTAGCATCATGCTTTGGGGATGTTTTTCTGCGCATGGGACAGGGCGACTACACTGTATTAAGGAGAGGATGCTGGCTGTGTGCTTCGGGTCATTGTCATGTTGGAAGAGCCAGCCTCGACCCATCTTAAATGCTCTAACATGGGTCGAGGCTGGGTCTTCCAACATGACAATGACCCGAAGCACACAGCCAGGATAACCAAGGAGTGGCTCTGTAAGAAGCATATCAAGGTTCTGGCATGGCCTAGCCAGTCTCCAGACATAAACCCAATAGAGAATCTTCGGAGGGAGCTCAAACTCCGTGTTTCTCATCGACAGGGTAGAAACCTGACTGATCTAGAGAAGATCTGTGTGGAGGAGTGGGCCAAAATCCCTCCTGCAGTGTGTGCAAACCTGGTGAAAATCTACAGGAAACATTTGACCTCTGTAATTGCAAACAAAGGCTACTGTACCAAATATTAACATTGACTTTCTCAGGTGTTCAAATACTTATTTGCAGCTGTATCATACAAATAAATAGTTAAAAAATCATATATTGTGATTTATGAATTTTATTTTTAGATTATGTCTCTCACAGTGGACATGCACCTACGATGACAATTTCAGACCCCTCCATGATTTCTAAGTGGGAGAACTTGCAAAATAGCAGGGTGTTCAAATACTTATTTTCCTAACTGTACTTCAGTAAAGTACAGATATCCGAAAAAAAACATTGAAGTACAGTAACTTGGAAAACTGTATTATATGTAGAAGAAATCTGGAGTTTGGAGGATATTGGTGTATGGTGAAGAATATTGCATTTTAGAGAATACTGGTGTATGTTGGAAAATACTGGAGTATGTTGGAGAAGGATGATTGTTGGATAACATGTGGAGTGATGAGCTGGTGTTTAATGGATGGAGATGTCTGGTGGGAAACACCACAGTGACCATTAGCTGAAAGTTATGTTGAGGCGCTGTGTGCGGGTATTCAGCAAACACTGCTACATTAGAACGTTTTTGACAATGAGTTCAATGAAATGCGATAAACCTGCCGTTCCAAAACCTGCTCTCTCACAGCTCTCGTGGGAAGTTCGAACCCCACCCTTTATCTGGACCCTCAGGGAGAATTAATGCACATCCACTGCAAATTAGACATGGAGCCCAGAAAAAAACACTGGATCGAACCCAATGAATATCGAATTGATTTCATATTCTCACAAGAGTCTCAGATGAACCAAATGTCAGTGATGGATGTACACTGAGATGTTATGATTTTTCACAAAATATGTCTGGGACTCGAATACACTGGCTGAAATCCTTCGCTTGTGTGTGTTGAGCTGCAACAAGGATAAATAACACGATTCCAGGTATATGCGCACATGTGTGTGTGTGTGTGTGTGTGTGTGTGTGTGTGTGTGTGTGTGCTGACAGGAAGAGGAGGAGAGAACGCCAAAAGCATGTTTAACTCATCATTTAAAACAGGGGGTGCGCTGGTGGTGAATCAACAATCTGTCAGTAGCATCCAAAAGATAAAACCGCCAAATTTATTAGCGTCAATCGCTCGGAGAAAAGCGATCCGAATGTCAGAGTCCATTCCTTCAGGTTTTTAAACTTTTAAACGCGGCCATAAAGAGGCCGAAGGTGGTTCATCTGATCGGACCGAACGACTTTTGACAGGCATTGAGTAATGGCCGCCAGAGCCCGGGAGGAGGACGTCGGTGCCAAAAATCCGCTCCTGCAATATTTAAGCAGCGGAACGTAGGGGGGATGTCACCCAGCGTCCAGGCTCAGCGAACAGCGCTCACCCATCTGGAAACCATTAACGTACCGTGCTTTTATTGAGCGAAAATATCACAATTCCAGGGATACGCACAAGTCACGATCCCACCCAGGAGCTTCATCGTTACGGCTGATTCTACAATTAGGGTGGCATTACATTAACAAATAATGCGATACTGCACATGTCGAATAATGGTTAAAAAAAAAAGACATTTTAGCACAGGTACAAGTGGCTTTTACCATGACTTATGTGCAGATTCATAACTCAGCCGTTTTGCCTCCCAGCACTTTCGCCTCGAAATCAAACTGAATCGTTCAAATACGTCAAAAACCGGATCATTTCTGCGCATGTAATATTTCGAACGTGAAATATGTCGAACATTCCACAAGAAATGAGTTCAACAGGAAGTCACATTCATTAAGCTTCTAATGTCCTGAAAAAAAGGTACATTTTCTCATTCTTTTAGATTGAGAGATACAGTTAGCAAAAACAAGTTAGCAAAAAAGAAGTGCCTTGCTAGCAGCTTACAATATTTACATGTGTACAGGCTGATATGATACGAACAAATAATGATAAATGAATAATACAAATATAATAATGGGGATTATATAGAATGAGTACAATGGTAGTGAAGATATTGTACACAGTGTTTATGAAAAGGTTTTTTTTGCCCAGAGTGTTTCCCCCACCGCCTGCTTCCACCCAGCCGGGCATGAGTCAGAGATCGTAGATAGAAATATCAGAATGTCGTAATCCAATGTCCAGGAGTTCCTGCCTGCTGTTCTGGTTGAACAAACTGGCAAGCAACAGATAAATCACTGCTAAAACGCTAAAACTGGCGAGACGCTGAGACTTGCGTTGTGCACAAGCCACCATTTTGGTCTAATACTTTTTATATATAAAATAATAAGTACTTTTTTCAATGAAGTAAGATTGGAAGGTCAGAATTTCAAGCTCCAGAAATGCCAACCTGCCACATTTTGAACCCTCTGTGCTCCAGGGATGCTGTATTTCTTGAAGAAATTTTTTTTATGAAGAAAAAATTCTGAAGGAAAAAGTCTCTCTTTTTTACCCAAATAGACTTTAGACTTCTCAACTTCTCATGCCTTTAACCTGGATGCTTATTATCAGAGGTCAACATTAAGGTTCCAGACATTTACAGATGACTCAACAATTCGACATACACAATTGTAACGGCTCACATGTTCATACCGAACTGTTTTATTAGGACTTGCATTATTGAGCACATGTGTAGCGAATGCCATCCTTGTTTTACATGAGGAACATAGTTCAAATCTGAGCTCCCTCATGAATATATTAGGTTTGTTTAGTCTCCCATACTTTATTCATATAGTGTCATTTCTGTAAAACTTCCTGTTCATATCTAATCAGGGTTTGGATGGTGATGGTATCGCTAACTGTAACATCCCTAGAAAAGGAGAGTTTCCTCTTAGCCTATGGTTCAGGATCGACTTCAAACCCCAACTGTAAGCTCAGACTTTCAGCTGGTCCAAATGGCCCATGGGGACGGGGTTGAGATTACTAAAAGATTTTTGGTCTGGCCCATGGATTCTTTTCCGCTACGTTGGGAGTATATAGTCCTCGGAGATCACAGAGGAACGTGCCCAACAGCACTGTGGATTGTCTGGGAGGTCGAGAAGATTTCGAGGGTCCCAAAGGCTCGACTGGAGGAGCCGTCCATCACTCGGACTATCGGATCAGCCACATATCGGCACACAACTGCAATATAGGCCTTCGCTGCTGACAAATGGGCACATGCTTTTTATGCTCTGGCTCAACATCGTTCGTTTTGCACGTGTGTGTGTGCAGGTGAACGGTAAGCGGATTCCCACATCGACACGACAACAGCCAAGAGAAATACCATCAATCTGCTGCTTGTTATGATTTGAAAAAACATCAAAACCAATTGGAGCACTTTATTCTTCAGTGGGATTAGACCACAAAAACAGAGCAGAGATGTATTATACCTGCACGTGACGCTTTTAGAAAATTCCGCGCCGTTTAGGTTGATCCGTTCGGCTCATCAGATAGGTGGATAACGTAGATGTGTCATGATGTAAAGATCTCCAAAGATCTTTAGAGCTATAGGGATGTCACGGTCTGGGGATCCACTGATCTTGTGATCTGGAAGACAGTGATATAAAGATGTTGTGCATCTGCCAAAGGATCCATTAGCGATTTTTGATGCATGCTAATTAAATGCTAGTGTTTACTGAAGATCATTGGGTGTATACTGAAGACTGCATTTATGGTGATTAACCTACATTGAGGAAACATTTAGAAACGTTTGATAGCAATTTTCCTTCTCTGCAACTTTGCGCTGGAAAGTCGGCGTGTGTGTGTTTCCTCAAAGCTGCTTAGACCTTATCACATTCTACTTGATCACCAAAAGTCCTGCTCAGTGTTAGCAATGACATCACTGACGTTTTCCTGTGCACGCTCTTTTGGTCCAGATGTTCTCCGTCCCATGGTAGCATGTCCATGTGTGTCTGTGTAAAGGAGTGGAATTTTGGGACACTTCCATGCGTCTGTCCATCCCTTTACATGTTATCGTATTTATACGTAGTTTCCGTTTTCTGGACTTTGAAGATTCCCGTGTCAGACAAGCGTATGTGTGAGAGAGCAAGAGAGAGAGAGAGAGAAAGAGAGAGAGGGAGAGAGAGGGAGGGAAAAAAAAGGAAAAGAAAACTAACTCAGTTCATACGCTGACCCTGCAGATAGCGATCGGTCGAAAAACACCACTTAATTTGTTTTCCTTTCAGAGCGCAATTAGCACTGTAATAGCAGAGACACACTGGTGTGTGTGTGCGTGTGGAGATCAGCGTTTTCTCACTAAGTGCCATTTCCCAGAGCTGTTGAGAGGCTGCCTAATGTCCTGAGAGGTTTTTTAAGAGGTCACTCCAGCGTCATTAGAGAATCGCGTTCGTCGTGTAGAAATGCGTTTGAGGATAAAGAGGTGTTCAGGACGCCGCGCTGGAACGCTTACTGAAACGAGATATTTCATTAGAGAAATGAGAGCGCGGATGGAGTCATTATGCTCGTTTTTTTTTCCCTTCTCTCGCTCTCAAAAAAAAACCCCCAAAAAACATAAGGGCCTTTGAGCAGCTCGGTTCATATCAGGCCTAAAAAACACAAGCCAACGGTTCAGGTCAAGAGGTTCAACACAGTCATGTAAAACCAGTCCTGATTCGATTTTAGCCACGATCCGGACAGATAGTCTTACAACGAATAAAACAAACACATTTAATCCATTTATCTAGTTTATTAGTTTTAGAACTATAAGTGGTGCAAGTTTGGAAGTCGGAAACGTAGACTTACTCTTTTTTTTTGCTTTTGGGTGATTCAGGGGAAACAAAAAAATTTATATAAATATATATTGAATATCTTTTTTTATTATTATTATTATTCCTTGAATTTCTTTTTTATCTTACAGGTTTACTAATTTTTACAATTTTATTATTATTATTTATTTATTTTAATTATTTAGAAAAAAGTTCCAAGTTCCATAGGTAAAGTCATCATGCAGGTGAGTGAGATTTTTTCATTAATAAAACAAGTTACAGGTTCTACAGCACAGTTCGTGCATTTCACCCCTCGGACTTCAGTGGTGTCCTAAGAGATCACCTTATACCATCTCTAGATTGCTTGCGATCCTCAAGGGGTCAGCATCTTCTTTTTAAAGGTCATCATTAGGTGGCAGACAACACCATGGATGGGCATTTTCTGGTGAACTTGTGGGACAAACTTATCGTGATTGGATACAGTGCACTGGAAAAGGAGACTCCTTCCATAAGTGTTCAAACAGCTGGCTCTAAAAAAATACAGATGTTTGAGCATCGCGTATACGAATCTCTACATTACTACGGAAACACATGAATCGACAAACAAATCCGCAAATCAACAAACTAATCGATCTTGTGTAAACTCAGACGCGAATCTCGCCGCATAGTGGTGGAAATGCGCTATTATTTCACTATTATTTACAGGATAACGTAAACCCCTCTTACGCATACAAACACAATCCTAGGACTCAAAGTCCCCATCAGGCCCTAATTGATATATCCCAGCTTCAGTGTGTGTGTGTGTGTGTGTGTGTGTATATTGTACGAGTCTGGTCCAATCGTGCCGTTCCACTCGCTGGGTTTTAATTGAGTCCACATTAAAATTTACTTATAAAATAATAATGGGCTCCCATGCAAATGAAGCCGCTATATTGCCCCGGCGCCATTTCCATATCCACAAGCGACCGGGGAGTTCAGAAATCAATACGGATGATTAATATTATATGGGCTACAGGAATAATTAAAATCCATTTCCGTTGCGCGGAGTCGCTGGAGCTTGGCGTAACAGTTTTTTTTTTTCTTTTTCGCCGCGCTTTAATTTAATACAAGGGGCCCCGGATCGCAGTTTCAATTACCGAGCGGTGGAATAATAATAAAAATAATAATATCGCGCAGTTAAAAATTACACTTTCAAATATATGTTATTTAATTTTGTCTGATTGAATACATTTAGGGATTAATTTCCTGTTTTTTTCTCTTCGGGCGTGAACATATTGCGGAACGAAATCAGGGCTTCGGTTCGAGTGGATTCGAATGCAGATTTGATGGCTGGTAATAATAATAATTATTTTAAAAAATGGCATTAAACAGCCATCACACTGTTTACTGAAATAAAGCCATTTCTAATTTCTAATGGAGCGATTATAGAGTTTTGCCTATAGGTGCTAGCTGCTCAGAGATTATCTTTTTTTTTCTTTCCCCAGGCCGAATTTGGCAAGAGATCAGCACATCATCAGATTCTTCACGTCTTCCTCAGGAGGGTGCTTCGTTTAGACCACGCTGTTTTCCTCGTCTACCGCATGATTATAGCATTATAATGTCCTGGATTATGATTATGACTCTGTTAATGACGTCGGCATATTGATAAAAAAAAAACATAATTTTAAAAAACGAGTCTTTTTCGGGGCGTTTTTCTTCTCCACAGGTGGCTCACCTGGCTCCCCTCAAACCTCCAGTTACCCCCTCCTCTAAGGAATGGGTGACATGTTTAAAGCAAAGGCAAATCTTATTTTTTGCGTAGGGTTCATTTTTAATGAAAGCGTGGCGTCATTAGCATTCCGTTTGCATAACGGATTGATTGCATGCATTTGCATGTCCTCCTCGGATCAGGGTTCTGAGAGAAAGCGAGCGCCTCGAAACGCTGAGGTGAAATGACGACCGTTATGTTCTCAAACAAGCGATTACATCTTGGGTACCTCGCAGGGTCATTGTCAAGGATCTCACGCATTCTTTGTCCCCTGTATTAAATGCACCTTGACAGTAAATACGTTATTCACTTGCTCTGACGTTTTGCAGACCAGGACGATTGGATCCATGGTTCAGCGCTAATTTGTGAGGAGGAGAATGAGGAATAGGGAGGAGCAAGATTTGCATAAATGCTGGGGAGTTCCAAATGCAAACGCCCTGTTTTTTGTGTCTGATGTAATAAAATTAATAGTCCTGAATAAAAAAAATTATTGCAATTTTTCTTTAATGCCTTGTTGAGGCTGGTAGTTTACGGGTTAGGGCTGTGGGTTACTGATTAGAATGTTGGAGGTTTAATCCCCGATATTGCCAGGTTGCCAATTTTTGGGCCCTTGAGCAAGGCCCTTAATACTCCATACTCCAGGGGTGCTGTATCATGGCTGACCCTGCTTTTTGAGCCCAGCTTCCTAAAATTGTTAACATTTTCATTTTTGTTCTGTTAATATTTATAATAAAAAATGTCAAAAACTATTCACAGGCAAAGACAAAAATTAAAAAATTATGGTCAGTGGGAGTGAATTTGAGTGGGATTTAACATTTATACAAACACACACACCTTTAGACAAAACATAAAAGCCAAACACACACACCTGTAGACAAAACATAAAATCCAAACAAAAGCGGAACACCCCCTTGAACAGTTGCTTTCCCGCCATCCCGCTGACCTACTGTTAAAAATCCAAATCCTTTATATAATTAAGAAAACTGTTTGCTGTAACACAATGGCGCTTCCCCTCTTCACTTGTGTAAACACAGCGCATCATTATCGGGTCACCGGCGTCTCGGGAGAAGCCTGTGCTCGACTCGCTCTTCACCGTCTCTCCGCCGGTTTTGGTGTTTAATTATGCTGCTCGCGTGATTACCAGGTAAAGCAAATTATGCCCTTATCGTCTGGCAGCAGATAAATCTTGACTTCAATTTGCCGTAATGGCGCGTGTAATTTTTAAGGCACGCTTACACGTTTTTGCTCTTTTCCGCCTGCATCATTAGTGGCTCGGAGTATTAGATATACGTTTCGCAGCGGCTTAATTTAGTCTCGCAGGAGCACTTGCCAGAATGCAGCTGCTCCCGGGGTTCCTTACCGGAGCCTCTTTATTTGTTTCTTTTATATCTGCTGTGATTGAACGCGATCTGGAGGGACGCGAGGGTCAACCCCTCTGCGGAATTCATGCAAATCCCAAAAAGATCTGAGTGGATTGCTGGGAAAGTTGTTGGGGAGAGAGGACATGGAGATGTCGAGTACATGTGGATTACATGCGGAATTCCTTGGCGCTGACCCCCATCTATGATTTGTGCTAGGTGGACGTCGAAGCTTTCAAATCCGTTATTAGTTTTCGTTGGGTCTCCTCCAAGCTTTGGCCTCGATTTCTCTTCTTTTCGAAGATGGAATATTTCCCTCGAATCCTCCCCCGAAAGTGCACCTTGCGAACCGGAGGGCAAAGACGCGAACCGTACGCACATTAAGCGCATTCCTTTAGCTTTGCCTGTATCATGACAAAGCCATATTCTTTATGGATGATGTCAGATTTATCTGCTAACACATGTCCCCGTGTGTGTAAGCCTCCCAGGCGGAGACCCTGCTTAACATCTGGAGGCGTTCAGAGGCCGCGGGGCGCTCGCGAACAGCCTCGCTGTTATTTCAACACACGCCATTACTGCACAATCTCGCCTTTCTCCTTCCATCCATCGTTTTTTCCTATGACCCGGCCTCCCTGTGGTCATCCGGAGAGCGAACGACAGGGCTCCGACACCCGCTGAGAGTGAAAACCTTTTTCTCCAACCTTTTTGGAGGAGGAGGAGGAGGAAGGGGAACAGGGCCGCCTGTGTGCGCAGGTTACCGTGGGGAGCCCGGGCTTTGGACGCAGGCCCAGATCAATGTGACCTAAATTCAAATTGCGAATTACAGGGCTGTCAGTGGGAAAGGACACTCTGCAAATGAGCTCAGGCAGTGCAGGGCCACTGGGGACCCCCCCACTCTGAAAAAGGTCCCCCTACCCCACACCTCCTTCACCTCTACCCCACCGACTTAATAAGTTCCAAATGGGCGACCTGGCTCTAGCTACACTAACCTCTAGCCTCAGCAGCCGGGGGGCGCCGCTGCACACGTAGCAACGTGTTGAAGTTCACCAATGTACCTGTCTAACCAGAGGAAACACATGAAGGGGTGATTGGCGAAAAAATGGTCCATGTTTCAGGAACGTGGCTAAAATCGATGCCAGTTGACCCAGCTTGCTAACCGAATTGTATGTCATAGCACTGTAAATAAGCAGCGTGATCAAGGCACCAATTACATGGCAACAAGATACAAAAGCTGGCCGGAGCATCAGAGGATTCCTGGACCCCCTTGTCTCTGGTTTGCATTAAACGGATATTATTTTTGATTAGGTATAGCAAAATGCATAGAAATATTTAGCAAAAGGAATTTTTGGAGAAATTGGTTTTGTTTGATTTCTGTTACATCACTGTGAATTTGTATCTACGTGGACAGTTCTTTGACCTCGTTTCTCCCTTCCTGCCTTTCAGGAACCAAAACTAATGTATGTTACAAGACAGCAGGCTCAAATGAAAGAAAAAAATATCAAGGTTTTGTGAAGAATAAAAGAACAAGAACATGCGTGAAAATCTACGAAAGGAATAAAAATAAATCCCCCCCATCCCCCACTTCCTATATACGGCATACAGCAACCCATAAGGGAACGCAGGCCTTTTTGATTGCCTCCGATAGCATATGCTAATTGTTGATTGTCTCCAATATTATATGCTAATTGTCACGAATTAGCATAATTCATTAACATTTGGGTTCTAATTACACGCCGAAATAAAGGCGAACTCTGCCGCGGCGCCGTGTGCCCCGACTCCCTGATGCGCTCTGCCAATTCCATTCTGCATATTGCCCAGGCAGTCGAAGAGCGAGAGCGGGGTAGGGGCCGAACGTGCAGCGCTATTCCCTGATCAGAAAAACGCTTGGTTTTCCTCCTTTTTTTTATCTTTCGCTCTTCGTTGGCCTGCAGGTGAGACAGGAAGCCAGCGCTCGGATTTATTTACCCAAAAATATCAAAAAAGGCAAATGTTGGTTGAAAATGCAAATCAGCAGCAGTGGTGTTTTCATGTCTGCTAATGAACGCCGCGTTTGGAGGAAATTTACAGGAACAAAAGGGAAATTAGTCAACTTTTGTTTCTCGTGTGTATGATGCTGTGTGTGTGTGTGTGTGTGTGTGTGTGTGTGTGTGTGTGTGTGTGTGTGTGCGTGTGTGCGCGCATTATTACAGCTGTATGTGCTCGATATTTAATCTTCTATTCTCTTTGAACGCTCTCATTAAGGCTCATTAATGAGATTTTTTCATTACTTCCCCCAATGTTCTGGAAAAAACACAAAACACAAAGTAGATTAGAAAATTCTATTCTTTTCGTTCTTTTCTTTCATTTAGCACGTTTTGGGGATGATTCCGTTCAGAGGTGTTACCGTTGGAATGCCATACACGTGCGCACACACACACACACACACACACACACGTGTAAATCGCGTAGCAGTGATTATTATCCTTGGATAAATTGGTGATTAGTTTTAGTTACAGCGAATTACCTTTAACATTCAATATGTGTTGCGTACACATTTACGGCGTTTGCCAGACGCGGTTATCAGAGTAACTTACAACTAATCAGGGTTAAGGGCCTTGCTTAAGGGCCCAGCAGTGGCTGCTTCTTGGTGCTGGGATTTGAACATATAACCTTCGGATCCTCAACCACCGTGCTGCCACTTCCCATAACTACATTTATGGCAGTTTGGCAGACGCTCTTATCCAGAGCGACTTGTAATTACCTTATTCATACATCCGAGCAGGTGAGGGTAAAGGGCCTTGCTCAGGGGCCCAGCACTGGCAGCTTATGAGTGGTGGTGGGATTTGAACTCTCAACCCTCTGATCAGAAGTCCAGCATCTTAAAACTGAGCTACATTACCACCTTCCCCCACGGAAGTGTGAAACACACACACACACACACACCACACACACACACAGCCTTGTATTTGTCTTTTGAAGAGCAATAAACACTGGTACTGGGGACTCCTTCCAAAAAGCTTCCATGAACATGTCCTTACAAGAAAAAAAATCACTGTGTTTGTTTATTGGCATTAAACCAGTCATGTTTTTCATTTTGTTTTTGTTTGTTTGTTTTTCTATTTTTGCACTTTTTAAACCTTTAGCTCACTCCTTTGACGTAACGATGACGCGACCAATCAGATCTCGCAGCATGTGACATCATTCCCTCTCGGATCGAAGGTTTGTGATGAGCAAACACTTGTTTTTTCATGGAAATGAATTGTGGAAAGGAGCAAGATTCGTCAAATGTGTGTGTGTGTGTGTGTGTGTGTGTGTGTGTCTGTGTGTTAAATGTGTAGGATGTGCACAAAGAAGTGCCTTGAATGGGTTCCAACTGCCTCCTCTTCGTAGAGGCGGAGCCAGGCAAAATTCCCAAGGACAGGATTTAGGGGCCACACAGAGAAGCCCAACGAGACATGGCCAGAAGTGAGGTAATTGAACAGAGCTTTATGTGTGTGTGTGTGTGTGTGTGTGTGTGTGTGTGTGTGTGTGAAAGAGGGTGTGTGAGGCCTCCTCTCAAGCAGTGATCCTCCTGAGAGAGACTCTGGGAGAATGGGAGGGTTTTAATGAATGGAGACTGTCATTAAAATGATAACTATTTCCTCTGAGAACATATCCAATTTAAACGGAAAAGAAAAATATTAGAGAAGACGTACGGGGAGCAAAAAAAAAAAATCGTGGAGAACAAAAAAAAAGAGTTAATTGAAAGATCTTAAATTTTCCTCAAAAAGCAGAACTTTTCCGAACTTTTCTGAGAGGAAAAGTTGCGGACGGATCCCGAAAGCGCTTTCCGCCGACGTCTGTTTTTCCCAGCGCATGTTTCATCTGCCTCAAAAAAAGCGGTTCGACCTTCGACCTATGCGAGGCGGTAAATCACTTCGAATCTATTTCAGCTTAAAAAAAAAAAAAAAAAAAAAACACAGCTGTAGCAACACCAGAAGTTCAGGGTCGTAATAAAGCGAGGAACGGTATTTCCGGGAACACGGGGAGGAAGTGTGTGCAAGATCAATTATAGGTGAGATGAATTCTCTTGGACGGATTTCAGGTGAGCTGCGAGATGAAACGAGACGGTGTTGATAAGCGAGAGAGGAACGCGAGACGCTTTTTTAGCGTATTTGAAAACAAACGGCGGTGAGAAGCAGATGGGAAACACGTGGAGAAATTCTTTTCTCAATGGCATCTCAGCATCTCAAGAAAACATGCAGGTCCTCGGCATAGACGCAAAACCGCCAGGATTTTATTCATGTAGATATTTAGTGTGTTGGGTTTCGCAGATTTTCCTTTATTATTATTAAAAATGTCCTCTCAAGGCTCGAATGGTCTCTCAAAGGTAGAAACATCTTTGAATTTGACAAAAGTAATTGGCGTTCATTGTTAATCCCTGATTACACTGTACAAGCAAAAGTATTGGGACACTGGACTTATGCAGCCGGATGTGCTTCTTTCCCAAACTTGGAATGGAATGTTCAGTAAGAACATACCACTCTTGTGGTCAGGTGTTCACAAACTTTTAGAATCAAATAGTTTAAATAATAAAACAAATGACAAGGAATGCGGACAACCTCAATGCAAATAAATTATTTCTATAACTAGTTTGAGGGTTGCCTTATTCCCACTGTATCGTTCTTCTCTTTCCAGAGATGTTGGATAGAAATCAGAGCTCATATAAGGCCATCTGGGAATAGTCCAGAGTTTGGTTCTTAGCCTTTCTTGGGTGCAATATTTAAATTGTAGGTTTTGGGTCATTTATTGTCTGCCAAATGCCATAAATGTAAATGTGGACCCGAGATTCCTTTGTGCCCTGTATAGATTCGAGGCTCCCCGTTCCAGATGCAGCAAAGTGGCCCCAAATCATAATCGAGCCTCCTTTTTCTCAATAGGCATCATCTTGAAACCTTTGCCTAACTTCTTCCATTAAACATACAGCTGATGACAAAAAATGCAGTTATGTCTCATCGGTTCAACGGACATTTTCCCGAGAAACATTGTGGTTTTACAAAAAAAACATTTGGTTTGAAACATTACTATAATCCAATTCATTATTGAGTGGTTAAGGCATTGGACTTTGGATCAGAAGGTTGCAAGTTCAAATCCCAGCCACACCAAGCTGCACTCCTGGGCCCCTGAGAAAGACCCTTAATCCCATAGCTGCTCAGCTGTATGCACAAGATAAAAGTTGTGTGGGATAAGGAGTCTGCCAACAGCTGTAAATGTAAAAAATAAATAATATTAATAATAAAAAATGAAAGCAACACCTATTGCTGATAATAGAAAGACTCGCTCCAAAATGTTAACCATTCCAAAGCAAACATTCCTGGTTCTGAGCACCAGAGGTCCTCGGGCCAGGTCCTCGGAGTGGTATCATTCCTGACACTCTCTCTCTCACTTATGGAAGGTGAGCATGCACTACCTTTGCTGGGTTTGGAAACACCTCTATATTTCCTGAACATTGTTAGTGAAAGTCCTAATTGAAAGCTATTAGTTGCCCTGTGGCCTGACAGTCCTTATGGGAGAACTCATGGAAAAGTCCGGAATCTCAGCGGCCCGCCGCAACTCCCACACAGTGGAGCAGATATCTAAGCTGCCTTTGTGTACGTCGCAGATTAGCATGACAAAATAATCCATTAAGTGCATTATGTATGCTCAAAAGCACTCCGTATTGGATATGGAGTGACATGGGTTTATTAGGCTTGATGAGATTATAGAGTACTTGAACAAATAACGAACATCCGTGAGTTCTTGTCTCTTTGACCGCTCTCACCTTGGCCTCGTTTAAAATAATCAATCTCGCCCGCCAATATAATCAAACCAAAAACTTTCCTAGTAGTATGTATGTATGTGTATATACGTAGACACACACAGCACCCAGGGATTTTACAATGTTTTTACACATGTTATATAGACACTCATTAGCTTATAAGCATCACTCAAGCGGTTCAGGGAAACACTTACCTAATGAGTGTTGCTATAATTTCAATAATTGGACAGCACCCTTTGTGGACAGTCTCAAAACAAATAGTTTGCCGTCTCTCTGTCTGCCGGAGGCGCAGAAACAAGACGTACCAATCAACCGTCTCGGTAACAGTAGCGCTCTGAGAACAGCTGCAGCAAACCTGCCCCTTCTATTCAATACCACATGGATCAATGGGGGAGTGGGGGAAGGGGGTATTGGGGTGGGTTTGGAGTGTTTATCAAAGAAATTACTGATCATAACATCATCCTTATGGGTCTCGGAAGGAACGCCGAGCCCATCTTGCAGATTACTGCTTGATGAGAAAAAATGCAATTAAAATGTCAAATACTTTTTATTAGAAGCCGCCTGCCCTGTCGAGTCGAGCGTTCCCAGGGGTCGGCAGTAAGTATTAAATGGATGGCAAAACAAAAACATGCAGACAGAATTAGACAGTATTACTGTAAGAAGGAAACAACAAATTAGGCTTATTGGAACCTTTTTTTTATCCACAGCTGATCTGCAAGGCCTGCTCTTTAGAAGCAATTCTCATTGGGTGGTGACAATTCTATAGTAAGACTGGCTCAAGGGGCTCTAAAGCTACCTTTTGGTTACCAGACAGTCCTATTCCTTTTGAGTGCACTTTCATTTACCATTTGTGCAAAAGAAAGATGAGGTTCTTGCTCAAAAAGGCAACAAGTGGCAGCACAGGTATTTGAACTCACAACCTTATCAATCTAGCAACAGTCCAAATTCCCTTGGACTGCGAAGACATGTTAGCAATTGTGAAGCCTAGTGAAGCCTTACTGGTTAAATAGAACAGCAGAGAAAATGGTAAGCTTGGAGTATTTAGACCAGCATCCTTTAGAGACTCATTAGTTGATGCAATCAAAAAAGACCATGAATTGAAGCAATATATTCCAAAGGTGGCTACCTCAATTCAATCAAGTTTATTTTAAGAGTGCTTTACACAATAGATATTGTCTTGAAGCAGGTTTACAGAATGTAAGAATTATAGAACAAAAATGTAAATATAAGTGAATTATGTGTGCCTGTCTGTGGCAAGGTAAAACTATCATAGATGGTATGAGGAGAAACCCTACTTAAAAGGGGAACTTGTCCATCTGGGTGACACCAAGGGTGATTACAAATCATTAAAACATTACAAACACCAGAGAGTGAGAAATATCATGAGCACCGGAGTGTGTGATTATGAGTAATGTCTTCTACAGTCTGTTGGAGTTCCTGAGCAATAAATTAGCTATTCATCTGAGATCATTATGGATTCTAAACAAACTCCTCCATTCCACAGCCTTTAAATGTCCAACCATGGAGAAACTGCATATGTAGTATTTTTGTTTTTTGGACTATTGATTTAGAGGTTGTTTTTCCTCTTAATCAAAGTCTGAAATCTTAATGAAGTGGGATTGAAGTGGCGCTGGTACATCTCTAGATACTTCGGGATCCCCAAGGATCAGGATCTTCTCTTTAAAAGTCAAATCTAATTTTTTAAAGAGAGCAGGACTACTACTGAGCAGGAGGTCTAAATGACAGGGATAGTATAGATGCTGATTTACCCACTTAATTTATAGTTTACAGAACCCAGCCATTAGGGAAGCACAAGCCAGTGCACTCTTAGTGCTGGTCCCAAGCCCGGATAAATGGGGAGGGTTACGTTAGAAAGGGCATCCAGCGTAAAACATGTGCCAAATCAAATATGCGGATCACGAATCAGAATTTCATATTGGATCATATTGGTCAAGGCCCAGGTTACCAAAGACCACCACAGGTATCGTTAGCCAACAATGTACCGTTGGAAATTGGGCTACTGTTGGCCAAAGGAGGAGAAGGAGAGGAGGGTCCTACAGAGACAGCAGGAAAACATTGCCAGGAACATTAGAGGTGGCTTTAAACTGTTCTATCATGGTGTGAATGGAAAAAGAACTGGTGTAGGGGTGATACTGAAGGAAGAGTACAGTAAGAGTGTAGTGAAGGCGAAAAAGGTTTCTGATAAGGTGATGACATTGAAGCTGAAGTTGAAGGGGTGATGATAAATGTCATTAGTGCCTATGCTCCACAAGTGGGTTTTCTGGAGTGAGTTAAATTAAGTGGTAGAAGGTGTACCTAGGAATGAATGATTGGTGATTGGGGCAGACTTTAATGGGCATGTAGGTAAAGGGAACAAATGTGAAGAGGGGGTGATGGGTAGGTATGGCCTTGAGGAGAGGAATGTGGAAAGGCAGATGGTGGTAGATTTTGCTAAAAGGATTTTAAGAAGAAGGAGGATCATAGGTGACGTATAAGAGTGGAGGAAGGTGCGCACAGGTGGACTATGTTCTATGTAGGAGATGCAACCTGAACGAGATTGGAGACTGTGAGGTGTTGGCAGAGGACAGTGTAGCTAGAAAGTTGAAAAGTATGTACAGTTCATGAAAAAGTTTAACAACCGTTTAGAAAGGTTTTGGTGACCCTTCCTTACGATGTCCAGCTTTTCTTGAAAAGACCGTCTGGTAAAAGTCCTTGTAAGTGCGACCAAATCACTTTCTTCTTCTCTGTCAGGCATTGTGAAATGAAAACAGCTATTAAGTCCAGATAAATATACCTAAGCTTGTGCAGTTTGCTACAGATGCGGAATGAGAATTCTGACTAGCGCCCTATCTGCCCGTCCAATCAAAGGATGTAAAAGTGTTTGGATACCTTTTAAAGGGCCCCTACAGGAAGCCTTGCTGGCCCTAAAAGCCTGCAACTGAGTAAATACAGTCAAACAATAACCAGAGAAACAACAAAGACTACCAAGAACATGGTGCACTGGTTACTGCTACACTGCTTCAAGCACTGGTTTAAATAAAGACCAAAGAACCCAAATGATTGAATGGACTGCAAATGGATCTAATTAAGCAAAGTTTTAAATGACTCGCCATTGGTTAATTTTTCGTCTTCTTCCCTTTTATGTGTGTTATAATTTCAAGTTAGTTAATTAGTTCATTCGTTCAGAATTAATAATTTACTATGGAAATGTTGACAGCATAATGACCTTTAAAAGTCTCATTTGTTGTGCTAGGCCTGGTGAGATGACACTGGTGTGGTGGGAAGAAATGGAAACAAAAGCGGAAGAAATAGAAGATTGTTAATGTATTTTAACAATAGGTCCCCCGTGTATTCATTAGCATGAGCGGTTTGAATTATTTTACAGCCATTTGTAATTAGTATCTGTGAGAGTTATTGCCATAATCATCGTCAAGTTCTCCTCTGGATTCCTTTGGTTAACAATTAAACTTTGCTGTTCTTATAGTTGGTGTGGGGAAACGGACATTCGTAAAGCTTGCACTTGTAAAACTAATAAAAACTGTAGGGTTCCTTTAGGAGGGGTTTGATCATTTCATAGTTATGAGGTTTTGTTCCAAGTTCAAAGCAGCCCTTAATAAGGCTATTGCAGCAGGCATGGGTTAGTCTGGAGATGGCGGGGTTTAGACTTCGGAACCAGCGGATGTCAAAATTACTTATTATTGTTCACTAATTTTCTTGGCACATTTCGAATGCATAATATATCGCAGAACAAACCTCTTGTTTGCGCTTAATGGTGCATCTGAGTATAGCTGGACTTTGGATAGGTAATTGTGGTATTTTCGACTTATTCTGTACAGTCTTTGCTGTGCGTAAAGATGTCTAATGATGTGGCCATTCATTTGCAGCATTCCCACATCTTTAGCGAACGAATCGTGGCCCTGACCTGGGAACAATGCAGGTGTGGTGAACATACCCCCTCGACAAGATCCTACTACTTCTGGCATTTTTTCGGGAGGAAAGGAAACTAAATACCCCGGAGGAAAATACAGTTACAAAATCCATAGTTCCACACTGGGGCGCGAACTCTTCCATCCCAACAGACAGAGAGTCGCCCTCTTAACTCCTACCCCAATCTGGTCAGTTTAATTACCCTCTCTTTAATACAGCTACCAAGCTTCTAACTTTTCATTATTCATTTACATGCCTGCCAACACCCAAACCATCTCCCCACCTGAATGCAACCTTTTTCAGCATAGACGATGTCTAGCAGGTACCAGGGGTTTTAAAACTCGCCAGTAACGGAAGAGTTAAAGCTGGTGAGCAGGAATGAGGATGGACTCCATCACCCATGGGCCTCAGTCCTTCTCATCACACTTCATCATTCTTGGAGCTGGGGCCATTTTCTCTCCCCGCTCCTGCCGCTGCTTTTATTTCCTCCTCTTTTAGTGCCCATCTAATGGCTTATTTATTACATCCATACTTTATAAGGAGGATCCTGTGTGGCCTAATTAAGGGCCACACTTCTTTGGAATTCTATGATAATTATGGGCCTTCATTGTTTTAATATAAGTCCTCGCCAGGCTGGAACTCTTGTTCACTCTCTGCATTCCCAGAGGGTCTTTTTTTTATAGGACCGATGAAGCCAGGGCAGAATGATGGTGGTTGTTTATATGACTGCTCTGAAAGTTGAGTCTCCTCCAGTCTCTTGTTTCAAAAGTCCTTCAGCGGGCTGCATACAGGTGGAGAATCTTGGCTGCAATAATGATCGGCTTCGAGGCAGTGCATTCCCTCCGAAACATTGTGATCTGTTCAGGACTCGTTTTCATTTGGTGCAATTTATTCGATTCTTTTTGTCCTATTCCTACTTGTGCCCACACACACCGAGCTGAGGATCAGGAGGCTCTGCAAGCTCGGGAAGAGCTTTGGGTGCATGATTTAGTTTTTTTTTTCAAATCTTTTGTGTATTTTAAAATTAATGCTACAATTAGATTGCTTCAGAGTCTAAAGAGACAGCCCGGCTCGAGAGAACATTGCTAACCGGAGAACAACCGGCTTAAGTGCAAACGGCGCATTTGCTTGCATTTCTTAACAGGAGCGCTTTCAAGTTTAGCTGCTATATAAACATTTCTCATCAAGCAAGAATGCTCCCAAAGGAAAGGTCGCACTGCTGAGTAAGTTCTGGTTGGGATTTCTTGGAGACAAAACTGTATCCTGTATTTGTTGTTATTGGGTAAAAAAATATAGATTTATACACATACACAGTATACACACACATACACACATCATGATATTTAGTATTTCTTTATATCGTTTTGGGTTGTTTTCCAGGTTTCCTGCTTGGAAATAAATTATACCAGGGACGAAATACGTGAAGTAATTGACGGTTTTTATCGTAGCTCGTTTCCGCTCACGACACAGGAACGGCGTGTAAATGCTCTGAAGATAATTGCTGGCCGTCCTCTAGAGGGGGTCTGGAGTGCTTAAGTGACATTTCTCAAATTTCTACAACGTGGTAAACGGTCTCAATCCAATCACTCGTGCATAAACATGAAAGCGTACACCGGTGCACACGTCACTCCTGCACACGTTCACATGCTGACACATACACAGGTCATTGAATACACAAAAATCGATCTATCAAATTCAGTACACACACACACACACACACACACACACACACACACACACACACACACACACACACACAATGTTTTTAAAGCGGGAACTTGTGCATATGAGTGGACTTTTGCCCACGATCAAATAAGCAATGTATTTCTGATAAATGACTTGACTTGCTGTAAGGCTAGCTCATAGCCAAAACGATTTATGAATATTTACATGGATATGAACTGCATATGAATATAAATTCCTCTCAGAAATCCTCTCATCTTAGCTACATGACTTAAATCAGCAGTAAATTTTATGAACTTTTATAAGCATGAGAGGATTTTTACTTTAGGTTAGCAAAATTTCTAGCATTACCAGTAAAAAATCAAGTGTAAACCTGAATAAGATCATTAAAACCTGTGAATATTTACAAATAAATCTTAATCATTTAAATATTTCTGTTTGGTTCTATTATATATACAGTATATTACCACAAAAGGCATTGTTAACCTTTTAAGAAATCCTCTGAGGTAATAGTATGACCTTCCCATTCTAAACAGAAATCCAGTCATGCTAGCTCAGGTTAGCTGGCTAGCAACACTATATTAGCCTGACTGTATGTAAGTATTGGGACGCCTGATTTTTCCAGCCATATGTGGTTCTTCTCCAAATTGCTACCACAATGTTGGAGACACACAATTGTATGGAACGTCTTTGGATGCAGTAGTGGCAAATTTTCCCTTCACTTCAACTAGGAGACTGAAATCTGCTCAAGCATATCAATGCACAAATGCACAGCTCCAAGATCTGCTTTCCATGGGCTGGAGTTGAAGATATCCTGCTATAAAGCTCCAACCATTTTGAACATCTTTTGGAACACACTGCTCCAGGCCTCCTTACCACACCTACATCACTTTACTAACATCCTTGCAGCTAAATAAGCACAAATCCACAAAGTCTAGTGGAACATCTTCCCAGAAAAGTGGAATGCGATGTTTAAAAAGCACATACCAATCTTATGGTCAGGTGTCCACAAATTCCATACTGTGTAGTGCATCATATGTAGCCATTATCTATTTCCCAGGCTAGGTTCTTTACTGTCACTTATCACCTGATGCTAGCTCAAGAACGTCTGATGTGTATATATCAAAGTCTAGAGCCACCATCTTCACGACCTGCTCTTTGACTTATCCTTAACTTGTCTTTGGGTGCCATGGACGCTCATTGTGTCTCCCACCATGCTGTAAATCTGCCAGAGAACATGGATGTCTCTTCCTCTGCCAGGGCTCTGGCCAAATCCCTGACTTGGCTGCAGTTGCTCTCTTTTGGCAGGTGGCTGAAGCGCACGTCTGCTCACTCCATCAGAGGTATTAGGTACTTCTTAACGTCCTTCTCTCATCTCTTTTCCCCTCCATTTCCTCCAGCTCATTAGGTGATCCTGATTCCATTCGTTTAAGGAGAAGAGTTTGGGGAGACGCCGCATGAACATGCCCGGGTGTCTCGCGTTGATTTATTGGTTCGGATCCAAACACAGGAGATCCTCATCAGGTCTTTGCAAATTCTCCAGGCAAAACTCTCCGTTCTGTTGTTTGAGCCCCAAAAGCTTCCCAAAGCGGCTTGCGCTTCGTCCGGCGCGACTTTGCTCCGCTAGCAAAAGCGCAACAGACCTTGAAAAGTTCCAAGCATGAGCAGCTTGGGAGAACTTTTTGCAAATTAGCCAGATGTGTTAGTAGGACAGTCCCTGGTCGGATGATTTAAAAGCTGTTTGTTTGGACGTGACCGCTGTTATCCAAGCCGCCTCTTTCCCCCATTCTCTTTTATTCTTCTCGAGCGGCATATCTTATCTGCAAACCGACAAAACTCTAGTGACCTTTTTTTTTTTTGATAAAAAAATACAAAATTAATATTAAAAAACACACACCATCTAGGGAGAAATTTTCAAAAACAATCATCATCTGATAAAAAAAAAATTAAAAGAAAATTTGTAGAAATCATAATAAAAAAAATTGTAAAAACTGAATTTATTAACAAATAAATAAAATTAATAATTAAATAAAAACAGCTTAGGCTTATTTTAATTAGTTCACTCATGTTTCTATATGAACTAATCCTTAATGTCACTGTGGGTTCTATGTTTTTAGTTTAATTCGGTTATTTCTAGACATATTCAATATTTTTTGGATTATTTAAAAATAAAAATTCAATACTATAATGATATACTACATTCTGTTTGTTATTATTATTTTATATATATTATTTTATTATTATTTTATATTTATATAGCATTTTTAGAAGTAAAAAAAAAATGAAACTGATTAAAGAAAAATTGACATTATTGGGTTGGTCTCTTTCATTCTTTCTCTCTGTCTATTGCTTGTTCTGCTTTATCACTTCCAGGTTCAAGTCGCTCCTTCAGGCCTCTAGCGGTTCTCATTACAAACCCTTTTTCCCATCGTTTGCTCGCTTGATTTGACGAAGTCAAGATCTCACATTTGGCGTAATATTACAAGGGAAACATTGAGCGGAACGAGTCGCCCCGAACGACTGCAAATAAAACTCCGTTTCGAAGCCCTGGCCTGAAAGCTGATCTCAGCGTCCCGTGCCACATTTGGTTTTCATTATTTCGCTTGAAAAATTTAACAATAGCACCCAGGGATTAAGTCATGGGGCAGGGAGCAGCCAAGCCAAACATCCTGTCTCCCCCAGAAAACATGGAGACTGATGAAAAAAAGGAAACAGGTGGAAGAAGCTCTCATTGGAGTGTTGTTTTTTTTTTTTTTTTACTTGAGCTGGGGTTGCTCTCCATCACAAGGCGTTGCACATCATGCTCATCTTTGGCCTGAGAACTAAAAGGAGCATTTCTGAGCAAAGCCAAAGGAGAATCTGTGATTTTGGTTTCTTTTACAAAGGAAATGATAATATTTCTTTTCTCTGATGAAAAAGATTGTAGTGTTGAGGCGGGAATGCTGAAAGATGGAAAGATTATGAAGGAGTGCAGGGTGTGACCTTATTTTTCCTATTTAGAAATAGCATTCATTTCATTTTTAATCATTAGTTACTGCTTGACTTAACAATCTCAGATAATATAAGATAAATGTAATAATTATATATACATTTTATTATTATAATTCTGCCTTTTTTACTTTGTTTATACAATTATTATTCAATTATTTATTTTACATAAATTATTATTTAACATTTAGATTTTATGAAAAATATTATTTGGGTATTATTTTAATTATTATAATAATTATTATTATTAATTATTATTATTATTATTAATGATGTTTCTTTTACAGACATATTTTTCTCATTTTTCTTTTTTATCAATTAATACTTTATTATAATTACTTTTTCTTTCTTTAATAATAAATTCATTTATATTAATCTATGTTTTCATTTTGTACATCTATATTATAAAATTCTTCATTTTCCATAAATAGACATGAAAAAGACATGAATGAATATTCAATGGAATTGGCTGCAAAGTACAAACACATCACTTCATTTGGAAACACATTATCTAAAATGGTGCCGTTTATACTTACGTCATTCATTCGTATTTTGCTCCCCCTGTAACCGTCATGATGTTGTGACAGCTGCTGCGGTTTTTCACCTGAGCTGTGAAGTCATGCTGAATGCAGCGTTTTTTTTCCCCTCATATGATTCAGTAACACCTGTCATCGCTGCTGCTATCAGGTCTCATCAGCCCCGATGAGCTAGTCAACATCACACACACACACACACACACACACACGATTCAGGAGTGTTGACACAACTCGAAACCCCCAGTGTCCATGGTGGCTATTTTGCAAACTTCAACAGTTCTATCTTTCCATATTCACCACATGAACCAAAATGGACACAATACTTGGTGACCTTCAGCCAAATACTGTATCTCCTGCAATGTCACTCAAAAGACCAGAACAATTAGTTCATTACTCTTTTCCTGAGCAACTTTTCATCTTTTATTCATCTATTCTTCTTCTTCTTCATCATCTTTTTCTCTATTTCTTTTTGTTCTTTTTTTCATTCTTTTCTTCCTGTGCAGTTCATCATTAAGGGCCTTGCTCAGGGGCCCAATGAAGGGATCCAGCTTGCAACAGTGCTGAGTTTGACCTCACAACCTTTTGAACAGTCCATCTCCATCACGGTTAAGGATTCCTTGCACCACTTGGTTGCTTTTTTTCCCCTTTGCTTCCAGCTCGTGTGAAAAATTTCCCTCAAAGCCTAAAGAAAAAAATCGGGTTTTCCCCCACTTAAAGCACATTTCCTGCGGCTTGTTCTCAGCCTCTTACACACTCCTACTCTCCTGTTTGTGTTTTTAGCTAAATCACCCATTAACCTTGGACACCATTGAGCCCTTTCACAAGCGGCTCCATGCCTCAGACTCTTCCTGGTTCCTTATAAAATGTTAACTGTGGAAAAAACTGTCGCCGAATCTGAATTCAGTGAGCAGCAGAGCCTTTAACGGATGTCTTTTTACACACGACTTGTTTCCCGCTTCCTCCACGGCTCGCTAGCGAGCTACAAAACTCTTGGCGCCGTTAGACAGAAGCTGAAGCGTGGGAAAAGCTCTAACACACTGAGGCCCACGTTCCTCATGGCGCTTTCTGCTAGTCGAGGGCTTGCTCAGTAGAGCCTAAAAGTTTTTTTTGATATAATGTCAATGTGTGGAGGTTTAAAAATTTGATGCCAATTTTACTTATGCAGTCATAGCTAGACTTATAAACTCTACATTGATCCTTAACTATTATATAACAATTAAGATAGCAAGTAATACACATTTCTTTTTCTCCCTCTCACCTTATTCTCTCTTCTCTTGTTTCCACGAGGTACCAGTTTCCCCAATTTCTTTCCGGACCTAACTAATCCATCCTAGCACCCTATTTCTGTACCAGAATCAGGTTTCTTGGACAAGTCTGTTTGACACACCCAAGAAATTTGTTTCCAGCTGTTGGTAAAGACCTGGAGAGTGGGCAGAGGAGCGCCAACGTTTTTTTTTCTGAATCAACAGCTCCTGTGGCAGACCGTACTTTCTTAATTGGCATAGAAAGTACATTCTCTGGTGGGCCTTTTTGAGATTTTGTTGGACTCCCATTTCAAATCTTGGGAAATGGTAGTTTCCATGACCTTGAAGGTCTCCACAGATGACACTGAGCTGATGGATATTGTAAGGGGGAGTAGTGTTGAGGGGTGTTTCCTAAAGTCCACTATCATCTCCACAGTTTTGAAAGTGTTTAGCTCTAGGTTGTTCTGACTGCACAATAGCACCAGCCGCTTAACCTCCTGCTGATATGCTGACATCTTGGATGAGTCCACATTTCAGAAGTTTAAAAGTTGGGTCACTGGAGAATAGCAGTGGGGAGAAGACACATCCCTGAGGAGTGCCAGTGATGACTGACTGAATACTGGAGTTTAGCTCCAACCAACCCCACTTGTTGTTTTTCCTGCCTGTCAGGAGCTGGTGATCCACTGACAGATGGCAGGGGAAACAGTGAGCTTTAGTAGTTTAGAGTGGAGATTTTCCAGAATTATTTTATAAAACAGTTCAGGCATATTTCCCCAAGCAGTCAAGGTGTTGCAGAATGTAGTGCAGCCCCATGTTGACTGAGTCATTCACTGATCTGTTCGCTCTGTAGGCAAACCTTGCTGCATCCAACAGCTGTTACATTTTTAGGTGAGCCAAGTACCCTAGTGAGCTGCTCAAAAGGTCTTCATGACGACAGATATCAAAGCAACAGGCCTGTCGTCATTCTGTCCTGGGATAGAGGGTTTCTTGGTGACCTGGATGAATTTGGCGAGTTTAAAGCAGAAGGGGACTTCACACAGCTCAAGTGATCTGTTCAAGTAGTCTAGGATGGATGAGAGGTGTGAAGATATTGTTCTCAATCCTGCAGTAGAAGGTGTTGCAGTCATCAGCCAAGTTTTTGATTGCTTCAGTGGGGATGAGTGGAGTTTGTGATGTCTTACAGGCCTTTTCACACTGATGCAGGATTGTTAGTCGAAAACCAGCTTCTTTTGCTGATTCTGATCTCCTTTGTCAGTAGGTTTCTGGCCTGCTTAAACAGTGCTTTGTCCTCCCCACTGTAGGCATCTTCTTTGGCCTGTCAAAGTTGTTTAAGTTTGGCTGTGAACCATGGCTTTTTGTTAATGAATGTGCAGAAGGTTTTGGTTGGCACACACACGTCTTCACAAAAAGTGATGTAAGTATGGAGTTCTCTTCACTTAAATGGCTCTACATTCACAACTTAAAGACCAATGAGGTTACTATGGAGGGTTAAATTCACATTTGGACTGTCATTCAGGTGGATTGTTTGGATTACAATGGATTAGAGATGCATTTGCAATGAACAGTTTTGCTCCTCAGTCTCAATAAGTGAACGGTCGATATGATCGAACTGTAATAAATGGACGTTTGGTGTCACCCATATCTAAATTACATTCCCTGGTTCCTCTCAGGGTTTCTTTCTCATACCATCTCAAAGTTTTTCCCTGCCCCTGTCTCTACTGGCTCGCTCATCATGGATAAAAACATAGGGCCTGATTATTGATAACATTTACATTCACAATCTATTTAATTCTGTAAATTCTTTGTGACAAAATCTATTGTCAAACACAATATAGAAATTACATTTGAATTGAATCTCAAGAACAAAACCCAAATGTTTAAGTTTTATTAAAAAAAGATCCCAGATATCAACTACTGTACTTATCACAAAAGATCAATTGTCATTAAATGTATATTCATTTATTTATTTTTTTTATAATGAACAATATACAAAACACAACAAATGTGTTACAACAACAAAGGAAAACTACGTTCAAGACCTTTTACATTACAATTTTTTTTTTTTTTAAGTAGTGGGATGAAGTAACTTATATACGTCACTTATTTAAAAATAAAACTTATTTATTTTTATTCCGTTGTTTACTTGTGGTTAGCTAAACCGATAAAGCTATAACATTTATAAACCTGGAATTAAAGTTAGACAAATCAAGATGGGTTATTAGAATTTACCAGCTACCTAGCTAAAAATTTAATTTGAAAACCTGAGGTAAAGCCAAATAATTCTAGCTAGGTCATTTGGCAGTGTTAGCTAGCCAAATACAGACTTTTAAAATTGGCTTTCTGGACTGAGGCACCATTAAAACACCTTAATTGCCATTTTTAGCACGATTTCACGTTTGTTTTGTAGAGGTTTGTTCTAGTCTTGTGCTATGTTGTTTCAGGTAACACCATGGATCTAGAGGGGCATTGTTCCATTTTACTGGGTACTAAATGAAAATTAACTGCACTTGACTTGATGTGACTTAGAAGTCGCTCTAGCTAAGAAGCAAAATTTTGCTAGCACACTAAATTATCTTAAATAAATACTCAACGCATAAAGAACAAAACTAAACTTCCAACAGAGCCTTAAATAACAAGACTAATCAAGTTGAAATTGAACACAGGTGTGTGTAAATGGAATAATGAAAGACTAATGGAGGCTTCTAGGAATGGGAAGTCCAAGGTGGCTATTTTGTGAGATTGCCAGGCATCCTGGGAAATTGAGTTCATCGCTGTGGCATGACAGTATCTCATGTTGTGTTTTCTTTCTTCCTCCTTTTGTGAGTCAGAAAAAGTAAAGAAAGTGCCTGTTCTCATTATTTTCCACAGCTTTTTAATATTATTATTTTATATTTGTTGAAATGATCAGATCAGCTGTTATGATAAGATGCACTCTTTTGGAAAGATGTTCCACTTGATTTTATGGAGATTTGTGTGAGATTTCATTCAGCCACAAGGGTGTTAGTAAAGAGACCTTACTAATGTAAGTGAGGTGAGGAGGTCTAAAGCAGATCTTAATGAAGCTGGATTTGTGCACAGAGGCATCGTCATGCTGGAACACGTTTAGGTCTCTAGTTCAAGTGAAGGGAAAATTTCATACTACTGCATCCAAAGGCATCTAGTGTATCTTTGTGGAAACATTTTGGGGAAGAATCACATCCGGCTGGAAAAGTTAGGTGTTTAAATACTTTTAGGCCATATAGTGTAGATCTGATTTTGATTTTTTATCTTTCCAACAAAATGCCTTCTTAGGAAATGCAACTTTCTAGATTATACACCAAACATAAATTAATTAAAATAATTTCTTATCAATAAAATAATTTTTTTTAATAAATCCCTGGCGGTCTAGTGGTTAGGATTCGGCGCTCTCACCGCCACGGCCCGGGTTTGATTCCCGGTCAGGGAACGAACCCCAGCCATTAGGGTTGCACAAGCCAGTGTCCCAAAGGTCCTGGATAAATTTGGAAGGGTTGGGTTAGGAAGAGCATCCAGCGTAAAAACATGTGCCAAATCGAACATGCGGATCATTAATACGGATGATCCGCTGTGGCGACCCCTAATGGGAGAAGCTAAGAGAAAGTTTTTCATTTCTTATCATAAAAAAAATAATTAAATAACAAATTGGTATATTCAAGTCACTTTAATCGAACAACAAAAAAGGAGAAAAAATTGTCAAAATGATTGTCAAAAAAATATGTCCTCTTTTTTCCCTCAATGTTTCTTACAGTTCTTAAATTATTTTATTTTTTGAATTACATATTTTGGTTACATAGTAAAGAATTAACAAAGCAGTCTGTGGTAGTTTTAAGATTGTGTGTGTGTGTGTGTGTGTGTGTGTGTGTGTGTGTGTGTGTGTGTGTGTGCACGTGTGCGTGTGTGAGCGTGCATCCAAAAATCACAACAACAGTAAATTTAAACTATAAAGCCTTGACTAGCACTTTGATGCTGTTTGATATCAGACGAAGTATCAGATGTACAGGAAGCCTGTGTGTTATCTGCTGAGTGTGTGGGAGTGTATCAGCGCCTTACATATCTCACATCCCACACACACACTCGCCACACACACACACACACACACACACACACACACACACACACACACACACACACAAAAGCACGGGCCAAAGTACACTCCAGACACCAAACACACAGTTCATGCACTATCAGCTCTTCTCAAACCTCAAACAAAGGTTCTATATGGTGGATGTTCAGCCTGGATACATTCATTAGGTAACACAATTTTATATTATTTTGTATGAATATATTATTATAATCCAGTTACCAGCGTGACACTAAAACAGGTAGTAATAATGACTACTTTTTACTTAATCACACGTCAGAGCCCAAATTTTTTACTTTAAATTGAGTGAAAAAGTGCAGTCAGAACTTCAACTTTTACCAGAGTCTTTTAAAACATAAGTATCTGTACTTCTGCTGGAATGAAGGATGTGTGCACTTTTGGCATCTCTGCTGCTGCTACACATTTCATATAGTATATTTCAATAACATTAGAAATTCATTGATTTTACAGCATCTATATTGAATAGATACCTTAATTCGAAATGTATTATATTTTCGATTAATTTATTTCTATTGCACATTTAAATACAACTTTGTTGCCCAAAGTGCTTCACTAAATTTACAAAAATTCAAAGATGGACTAAAAAAAATGTGTCTTCAACTGAGATCTAAAAAACCGCTATGGATGCAGCCTGCCAAATGTAAAGGGGGAGACTGTTCCACAGTTTAGGACCTACTACCGAAAAACCGTGATCACCTTTTGATTTCTTTTTGGATTGAGGAACAGCCAACATTAAGATTTATTGATTTTTATTGAAGACCCTACAAGACTGCAGATATAATTTGGAGACAAATTATGTATCGCTTTAAAAACCAATAATAAAATCAATTTTATACTTGACTGGTAACCACTGCATTTTTGAAAAAGATGGAACACAACCCTCAGATAAGGAACTATTCACAATAGCTAGTACACTCTGGCTGGTTTCAAACAGATCTTTTAAAAACCATGTTGGAGCGGAATCCAGTGGAGTAGAAGATGATTTTACGTGCCTAACTTATTCCGCTAGAACTTAAAAGGAGACATGATCAAAATGACAATCACTTGTCTAATTTTGTCAACCTTTTTCACAAAGAATTTCAAGAAATCCTCACATGTGAGGGAACTAGAATCTAAAAAATGTGCTCTCGCTGGTTTAAGCACAGAGGTTCAGACAAAGAGCAGTTTTATCAATTAAATCTGAAAAGATTTTGTTCTTGACGCTTTAACTGATAGGTGCTAAGATCAGTGCTAATCTTTTAGCATAACCTCCATCTGCATTCAGCTTTCTTACAAACCTGTCTAAGAGCACGTTCCAACACTAAACCACGGCTGAGTCTGAGGTTTAGACCTTTTAAGTCTAAGTGAAGCAAAATCATTTATGAAGTCCAAACATATAGAATTAAAACAGCAGTCAGTTCCTCTGTATTTAAAGACGATCCAGAAACCAAAATGAAAGCAGGCCTTGGGCTTGCTGCATGTGCCTCAGCAAAACACTTTCACACACCAAAACATTTGATTTGACTTTAATTGTACTGTGAGCAACTGCAATTATTGATTGGTTTCCTGTTGGATCCGAATGAAAAAAAGTGTTTCTTTTTTTTTTCAAGCCAAATGTAATCTTTATTAGTCTGTTTCTGTACAAAAACCACGGTATCACAGAAAAAAAGAAAGAAAGAAAGAAAGAAAGAAAGAAAGAAAGAAAGAAAGAAAGAAAGAAAGAAAGAAAGAAAGGGAAAAAAACATGCATTTATGTACAGCACATTTACGTGTGAGAAGAGACGAAAGAGTTCTCCTCGGGTTCTAAAGACATTAATTAAACATTGTGCTTTTGATATACTTTCAATATATTTCAATATTTCACAAAGATCAGAAAGCAGTTTACCTTCTACCTTTCCCCCTTTTTTCAACATCAGGGAAATAAAAAAGGAAAAAAAAAAAGAGTCAAACCCGGCGTTCTTCAACCTAAAAAACACCATAAAAACGCAACACGATGACAGACGGATAGACAGGTAAGTGTGTGTATGTTTGTGTTTGTGTGTGTATGTGTGTTTATGTGTAAGACAATGAACAGATTTTTTTTCACACGTACAGAACATAACAGTGATGACTTCATTTCATCGTTGTGAAGAAAAAAAAAAAAGGAAGATATATCTTATAGTCACTCATCAACTCATAACCCTAATCTGGTATAGGAATTTACATCTAAATTCACCTGTACATATATTTCATAACATCTGCACCGTTTAGTATTCGGGTGTTCAATCGGTTAAGAGACGACGATCACTACAATCGTACCGATAAAACAGGAGCTTTGAATTTATATCTGGTAGTCGATCTCAAATGGTGACGTCGTAGAATCGATTCCATGCTAGCTAGCAGGAGGAAATCAAGCTAGCGTGCTAACTTTTATACCTGATGTATATTCTGTATTATCTGGATAATTTAGAGATGTATCAAAGGATGGATGTTAACTAGCAAAATACACTATAGTGACAAAAGTTTGTCAACACCTAATGTTCAAGATTTGCAGTCAGAATAAGCTTCTTCTGGAAAGATGTTCCATAGATTTTGTAGAGATTTGTGTGATATCTCATTCAGCCACAAGGATGGTAGTAAAGTCAGGTGCTGATGTAGGTGAGGGCACAGTCAGCATTCATATTTATTTATGTTCATTAAGGTGGAGGTCTACAGTAACAGTTTTGGAAAAGAACCACATGTTTGGAAAAGTCCGGTGTCCCAGTACTATTGGCCAAAATGGATACATGTCCTTACAGTCAATGAAAGATTGACACTCTGGGCAGCCACTTTGATTCGATGCCACTCGCTAAACTCAAACTCAAGAAGGACCACCTCAAGTTCTCAAGTAGAAATATTTTGAGTTGTGGTCATCATTGTTGATTTTTTCCAGTCAGAGGATTATGGTGAATAAAAATATGGCTTATTTTATTTGTTTAGCATTAGTTCAAGCAGAAGGCTTGAAAAGAAAAACATCTATAGACTGTTGCCAAGCTGTCAGGTGGCCATATTCAACAAGTTGGTTTGTATACTCTAGATGCCAATTCAGGCTTTTATGACTTTTCTTGCTAGGAGACATTAATTTAGCACTCATGGAACGAGTCTCCAGTGTCAGTGCGCATAAACAGACAAGAGGTCAAGATTTTCTGTAGGATCGCTAAAGAATCCCAAAAAAAATGTTTGTGGCTTGGATCGTTTTCCTATAACTTAACACGCCACCATCGCATTTTATTCTATAGACTCTATAAACACCTATCGATCTTCTAGAATCTTTTGTTCTCGCTTTATTCAGATGGTCCAGGTTAGAGGTCTTGATGAATGTCAACACAGAACATCCCTAGCTCCTTCCTCATCCATGTCAAATTCACCTTTGGCTACAGTTTTTGTGTCGAGAAGCTGCTTTCAAACAGTCTCTACGTGGTTTCTACAATGGACAATCCAAATCAGGGTCACCGTTGTTCTTTTTCCGATCCATCTGCTGAACAAACCACGAGGAACCTCAGTCATGGTGTTGCAAAACTACATGGTGGTTATTTTTTATAATAGAAGTGTAGCAGTAAAAGCCTGACCAGAATTCGTCAAAGACTGAACACCTTTGGAATGAATGTGAACACTGACTGCACTCCAGGCCTCCTCACCTCACCTACATCACTCCCTGACTTTATTCACACAGTTCTTCACAAGAACACTCCAAAATCCATTGGAACATCTTTCCAGATAGGTGGAGCTTATGGAACTTTTGTCAAAATAGTGTAGGTACCCAAGGAGTGTTAATCTTATCTCTACTTAAGAAGTAAATAAATAAAAAAACATTAACTTGAAGGAACTTTTTAACTACACAATTTCTTCCAGTTCCGCTCTGTAGTTGAAGGTGATTTACATTAAATCTACTTTGCATAAGTAACCAGTGCAGGTGATAAATGGAAAAAAAAACATTCCACTTTGAAATTCTAATAAGAATTTGTGAACATTTTTTAAATTAAAATCTAATGAATTTAGATTAGATCATCATAGTGAAAAATCTATTGTTAGCAGAGTTTTTTTGTTTGGTTGGTTGGTTGGTTAATTTTTTACACATAAATAAAAAAAATTGAACATTAAAATTTTTCTGAAATTCATTCAATTGTTCCATCTCAGTCATCACAAAAAAAAAATATGTATGAGGATGGCACATGTTTGCAGAACCATATTTTTTTCTTTTCTTTTTTGTTCTTTTAAGTTCATTCAGATACATTACTCATGTAAGTGCCCCAATGGAAAACAGTGCAGTCAGACAAAAAACGATGAACATACACGCGTTCTTCACAAGAACTCACGGAAAGAGGAAGGCGACCAGAATGCAAAATGCTGTTTACAAAAAAAGAAAAAAAAAGGTAAACACAAATAAAAAAGTTTTTTTCTTTTTTTTTTTTTTTTTACAAAATTGATAGAGAGAACCTCCTGCTTTTTTTTTCTTTCAAAAAAATCATGTGACCTAAGATGTAATTTTTCGGTGGGATTTTATGTTTGTTTGTTTGTTTGTTTGTGGACTTTTCACACTTTTTTTTTGTACAAGATCTAAAAGATATTAAGACATCAAGAGATATGTGGTACTATAATTCAGGCCTAAAATCAAGAAAGAAATCTCCAAACATCCTTTTTTTTATAAATACATACAAAAAAATGTTCACAAGAAGTTTAACAATAAATGTCTGGTACCTAAATGTGAATAAAAGTGTCAGAAAGCATTCCTGGTTTTTCAAAATTTCAATCTAGCGATCCACACACCTGTGACTCATGACTAATGAACCTACACACTCATCGACTCGTGGTTCTAAGGATTAAAAAAATAATTAAAATAATGCAGATTCTTTCAATCTTCAAATTCGATCCCAGCTGTTGTGCATCTGGATCAGGTTAGTAAGCTCATTCTTGAAATTCTGTATTGATTTCAATGGTAGAAAATGAACGTGTAGGAACGGATTTTGGCAAGACCGCACGAGTCGATGAAAAACGTGTAAGAAGTACGAAAGGAGTTAGCATTTTGAGCATTCCTTATTTCTTAGCCTCGAGGGGTTTGTTTTCTTTTTTTACGAGCTCGTTTGCTTTTCCGTTTAGCTCGCTCCATCATTACATGATGAAGTTCGTGAACGTGAATTGAAATTAAACAAGATCCACTCCCACATGCAAAAAACAATCTAAAGTCCGGTGCCGAGCCGATGGGTCACAGCTGCATGTTTTTTTTTTACAGAAGTGTTCAGTTCGTCACTGAAATCATCTCGAATCCTGAAGTCTAGCTGCCTTCGCATTCTTGGCTCCGGCTGCCGCAAAATACGAGTCCCAGAAGACGACGATAAAAAGGGACTCGGTCCCACACAAAATATGAACAAAAGTTTATTTTAAATGCACTTTGTCCAGGTTGTCTAAAAAACAAAAACAAAAAAAAAACTCCTCTATTCGATGATGATGACGATATTTATTACGATGACGTTCAAGGTGGTTCTTGAACTATTAAGAATCTTGGAGTTTTCTATTCATCAGATGAAACTCAAAGAGCTCCGGCTTCACATGGGAGGGACAATGAGACCGGCCATGGCTGCAAAACAAAACACAAACACCACAAATAAGCCACCAGCAACACACTTCTGCACTTATATACTTTATTAATAAGTCTTTACATCGACACCCTGACGTAACACCACGTCCTAACATCCTAACCCAGGGAAAACCATGGCTGAGCAACAGGGTCACATGACTTACACATGATCAATAATTACCTTGCAGATCCGTGGAATCAATGACTGAACTTCATGTCAAAATTGATAAACCATCAAATAAAGTAAGCAGATGTTATATACACTGTATATGTAATAGAAAATTATATTAACAAATATATTAACAAAATATTAAAAAAATGTATATCCAAATGCATTGTATTGAAACTTAATAAAGAAATTAGAAATTAAAAAAATTAAAAATAATAAAAATTATATAACTTATTTGAAAAGAATATTTTTTGTATTTGTTTGTTTGTTTATTGTGTGAGGTTTAATTAATATCATTAATATTATATTTCAGTATTTACTGTTAATTTGAAAGTGTTCTTCAATCACTTTTCATAAAAAATAAAATTATAGATAAATATTTAATTAAATAAGATAAATATATAAAAAGAATAACAGGATAGAAAAAATGTGAATCATAGTAGATGCTATTACTGATATGTACTATACTATATTATATGCAATTTTTTTTTCCTTATTAATAAATGGGTGAATTACTGTTACTTATTATCTAAATAATTCTGTGAAAAAAAAAAGTACATTATTTTCTAGTCTATTATATTAATATAAGCCTGTATCACAAAAAATGTTTAGGGAAAAAATATGATGATGGATCAACAATAACCTTTGTCAATTTGTAGAAATTAAACACAAAAAAAATCAATGTAAAATGTTTTGTTTGTTTTAAACAAACACCGATCCCTGCTGCAGTAACAGATCAGGACCTAAGTCTCATAGTTATGGATCAACTTTGACCTTTGAATATTTTTGTATAGCGTATTTTTTATCCTGGTTTGATTTTTTTTATTGTTTGTTGTTGATTAGGACCATTGATAAGTCTAGATGCTCTAGGATGGTTCTCATTGGCTGAGAAGCAGGAGAGGGGTGGGGATGCTCACCCTGTAGGCTGCTCCCATTGGTGCTGGTGCAGGTGGGGGGCGGGGAGGTCTGAGGCCGCACGACGGGGGCGAAGGCGCTCTTCTGTTTGACTGCAGAGATCATATGAACAGGAGATAATGAGGAAGAGAAAGTGATGGAATGTGTAGAGGGAGGAAGTGATGGATGGCAAAAGGCAAATGAAGAAAAAAATGATGATAAAAAGAAAAAAAAAAGAATAAAACAAGAAAGATGATGACTATGATGATGAGGGTGATGGTGAAAAGGATGAACGGGGGGGGTGACTAAAACAGACACATTTGCACGTGTCCACACACACACACACACACACACACACACACACACACACACACACACACAATGAGGTGAATGAGGAATGAGTGAGTAGGTGATCGGGAAGACGCTCATGCTGGTTATTAGGGCTCGGATGAAGTGCAGAGGAACGATTGGAAGGGAGCAGGAGGATGGGATGCGAGAGGATGCTACCGGAATGGCAAAGTTGATCCATAACTTACATAAACCATAGGTTACATCTTTTATAGAGCATCACAAATAATAATAACAGCAACAATAAAAAACCACAGCTTTCTTTTATCACAATCTCTCACACACAAAGACACACAGAAAGAACAGGAAGGGAAAAATCATGACACCAAGCATGCATTTTCAATGTCTTTGAAAAACATGAAAAAAAAAAGCTTCTAAATCTCCCCACAGTAACCTTTCAGAATATAGATTATTTAAAACCTTGAAATGAATCTATTTTCTAAGCAAAATCGTCCTGCACTAAAAGCAAACTAAATAAAATCCCTGTCGCCTTCCTTGTGAACGCCAACCACATGCCAATCAAACGCAACGCGAGTACCGTGGACGGAATATATGACTTGACTTACAACAACTTGAGGAATAAAATGCACAGTTGAATTACCCAGGAGGCCATATTACATGTTCGGATCAGTTCGACGTGCCTGTGAAGCATGTTGGCTGTGCCTGTGAATCAACGCTAAGCTAAGGTTCGGCATAGACTGCAAGCCGCATGACAGGCGTGTTAATGTGTTAGGGAGGACGAGGAGGAAGATGAGCATAAGTGGATTTAATCAGAGATTTTTTCTCCTCGTAGCCCAAGCCTGGGACTGTCTCAAACTAAGTTGGTTGACTGAGAGCAACACTGATAGTGCAAATCCAACCAGATATCAAATGCAGTCTGACCTTCCTGACCCATCAGTACAACTCAATATGTAGGTCAACTACAGCAATAGTTGTAGACAAGTTTAGACAGCAGGTATAGACCACAATAACACATAGTTCCATACAGACAAACTATAAGAAAACTCCAAGCACCTGTCTAGGCAAGGTAGCAAAATAGCCACCTAGGGAAGACTGTCAATAGGTAAACGGGAAAAGACTGCAAATTGATCAAATACCAGAATACCAAGACACCTCTGCCAAATGAAATATCTCTACAGGTAAGACATTGCAATATAGGACAATTTCATTAGCACCGAAACAGAAAGACCTGTACAGGCGAAACACAACTGAACCTCTTTTGGTCGATTATAAACACTCCAATAAAGGAGGTACGGAACACATATGCAGGTAGACAAAAAGTCCTGCCTAGATAAAATTCCAAAACTGTGGACCAAAGATAACCTCTGCAGGTATCTACAGGTAACACTTCAAAATGTATAGGTCTGGAATGTCTAGTCACATTTTACCAAATAAATACCAGGTGCACTGCATTTTCCCTTGTACAGATACACCAGTGCATCTTGTACCCGAGTTAAACAGCCACGCTGCTGTTGATCTAGCTGTTAGTAAGTCTAGGTTTGTGTTCACTCACTTGCGTAGGGCGAGTTGGCAGTGGATCCGTTGAGGAAGCTGGGCGAACCAGGCACGCCGAGGTTGGTCATGCCAGCAGCTCCATAGCCGTTCATAGTGGAGGTGATGGTGTTGTAGTTGGACTGCTGAGGCGTGGAGCTCGGCACATAGCCACGAGGAGACACGCTGTTGGAGTTACGTGAGTAACCTACGGCATGGAACAAAGACAGCAGGTTTAGAACAGAGTTTGTTATTAGAAGTAAGTATGTTGTTACTGTTCATTTTTATAAGCTATGATAGACCACTGTGGACATGGACGCTTAACCAGGACACATTGTTTTGGATATGTGTGCATCAGGGGAAAGAAAAAAAAGGGAATAAGAAAGAGTGTCAACGCTGGCCTTCCACTTATCCTTCTAACATGTGTTTCCCATTCCCTCTGTCTCTCTCTCTTAGTCTCTCTCTCCTCATGTCCTGCTGAATTTCTCAGCAGGAAGGCCATTGATGGAGTGCTGGCCTGCTGGCTGAGTATCAAGAAGAAAAAGAGAGCCAAGACACACATACACACACTCATGCATGAGCTCAAACTAAAGCCAAGCTTGAAGAGTCTTCGCATTGTCTGAATCCTGAATACTGACAGGTGGAGCTGGACTATCTCATGTCGGTTCGGTAATCTGATCCGCCTCATTCTTATACAATGACAGCATATGAGGACATGGCATCTTGACGTCCACACAGACCATCTCGGAGGTCATAGCGTGGACACTTACACACAGGACAAGGAAAAAGCAAAAAAACCTTTAAAAGGATAGCGTGGACAAGTGGTACCCCGAGATCAGAAAAAATGTGTGTCTAAATTTCAGGTCTTCAATTCTGCACTTGAGGCTAAGGTGTGAAGAAAGCTACGACAGGTACCAACTTTGCACTGCCTAAATCATCATAAAATGGCTACAAGGCATTAAAAGCATCAATTTGAAATCGTGATTTGTGGTTACATTTCTTCTAAATGTAAGAAAATGTTGCATACGCCGACAGGATCTGCAAAACTCTCTGCTGCAAAACAATCTTTTGTACACTTTTATCATCTTAAAGGTAAATGCATTATGTTTTTTGAGTTATTTAAGACTTCTGAGTAAAAATGGTTGGCTGTTTGCAACATAAGTCAAATAGTCTCCGGTTCCTGGCCACATTTAGTGCCAAAAAGTACCAGAAGAAGTACTGCCATTTGTTCTGAGATTAGCATCAACCTTGAAGATGATATAACATTTGTGCTACAGTATATAATCAAGAGAGAGAGAGGAAATGACAGAGGATACGGGGCCAAATGTTTTAATCAGTGTATATAACTGTAACTCGTACAGCACAAAAATAACAGTGTGTGTGTGTGTAGTAGGGTGTTTTTATGCTCTTTTCCCATGACCTCATGGGGTTCTGTAGGTGTTCTTTCCTGCCTGAATGAGGATAGCAGATGAGCCGAGAGAAGAATGGGAAAGAAGAGAGGAAGAAAGGGAAAGAGAGAAAGAGATGTATCAAGGGAACGAGTGGGATTTCTTTCTGTCTCCCTCCATCTCCTCTCTCTTCCTTTGTCATAAACGGAGCGATCCACTCATCTCTCTCTTCCTGTCAGGGAGAAACAGAGCTGGTGGTTGAGGAGAACCATGGCTCCTCTGAGCAGACATTGAAACACTTTCCTCCTTGTACTGTACACACACCATCTTGCACTGTGTGTTTATATGGACTGAATGTCCTTAAAACCAGTGTGATGCTCAAGGGACTAATTAAACCTGAGGTAATAATTACAATGTCCTCTACATGTGACAATGCATTATCCTTAAGGGTAGTGGATTGTTGTCCAGACAACATCTACCGTCCCCAAGACATTGGTGTGTGAACAGGTCCTATATATGGATGAGGAAAATCATCCACACACATACACACATTTACAATAAGAATCACACCCTATGGAGCATTAATCTTAACCCCAGAACTTTAACTAGACCAGTGCTTCAGCTGCAGAACCTTATCAGACCTCTATTAACCTCTGAAACCTGATTCTACTTAATTGCTGGAATCAGATCAGATGTTAACCTCTGGAACTCGAATCTTGACCTCTGAAACTTAATTATACACTAACCTCTGGAACCCAAAATTTTAACCTCTGGAACCCAATCAGACACCAACCTCTGGAACCCGAATCTTGTCCTCTGGAACCTAATCAGACATCAAACTCTGGAACCCGAATCTTTTATCTCTGGGAGCTAATCAGACGTAATCCTATTGCAGCTGATCAGACCTCTGAAGCAAAATCAGACATTATCCTCTGGAATCTGGATCTTAGCCTCTTGAACCAAAAGCTTAAACTTAATAATTCACTGGTTAACCTATTAGACTTTTGATCGGATGATCCCAGCACTATCAAGCTGTCAGTGTTAGGGTCTTAACCCTCTACAGATAAGATAATTGTAAGTCACTCTGGATAAGGGTGTCTGCCAAATGATAAAAAAAAAAAATGTAAATGTACTCAGTAACTTTGACCTCAACCTCAGTAACATTGACCTTAACCTCAATAAATTCAGTTTCAACCTCAGTAGCTTCAATTTCATTTTCAGCAACTTCAAATCCAGCTTCAGTAACTTCAACCTTAAATGCAATAACTTCAATGTTAACTTCAGTAACTTTAACCTCAAACTCAGAAACTTTAATTTCAATTACTTTATCTTTAACCTCAGTAATTTCAACCTCAACCTTGGAATTTTCAAACTCAACCTCAGTTACTTCAACCTTAACCTTAGTAACTTTAACCTCAAACTCAATAACTTCAACGTTAACCTCAATTTAAAGCTTAGTTACTTGAAACTTAACCTTATTATCTTCAACTTCAGTAACTTTAACTTCAATCTCAGTAACTTCAAATTCAACCTCAGAAATTTCAACCTTAACCTCAAAAACATCAACCTTTACCTCAGAAACATCAACCTTTACCTCAGTAACTTCAAACTTAACCTCAGTTAATTAAAATTTTACCTCAGAAACATCAAACATTACCTCAGTTACTTCAAATTTAACCTCAAAAACTTCAGTCTTAACCTCAGCAACTTTAACCTTAACATAACCTTATATGCAACCTCAGTAACTTCACTTTTCACTATAAGACCTGGTAAAATTCCCAACATATCAAATGCTCTTATGTATGTCTTGGGAAATTTTGCACCGCTTAAACAACAAAATGTATACACACATAAGCACTGTACCAAACAGCTGTGTGTGTGTGTGTGTGTGTGTGTGTGTGTGTGTGTGTGTGTGTGTGTGTGTGAAAAAGCGGGTTGTCAGACACGGTGTCTAAACACTGTGTTTTTATATTCACACTGTCTTCTTCTACATATTTCCACTCATTAACAGCATCCCTCTCTCTCTTTCTCTTTCTCTTTTTTCTTTTTCTATCACACACACACACACACACACACACACACACACACACACACACGTGTACACGACCTGCAAACATGTGTGTGTTATGCGAGAGACGCTCATGATGAATGGCACCTCTGAAGTGTGTGTATGACAAGCATGTCAAAACAATGTGACTTAATCTCTCTCCCTCTCTCTATCTCTCCATACACTCATCCCAATATTTGGTTATGCAAAATAAATGTTACATCAGCTTTTTTAGAAGAAAAAAAAAGGACGACAATGCTGTTGCACCTAATGAAGGACATAACTACATAACTGCCTACCCTTTATTTAGCTGGTTCTGTAAATCCCTACTGTGTCATGTGCTGTAGCAAACACATCATATATACATATTTATTGTGTATCCACAAAGCAAAATGACTGTTCGATGGAGTATTAAGAAATATTGTGTGTATCCAGCCTTTATCAGTGTTGTAAAGTATTTGACTTTTTTTTTTATCATACTGCTGTCGTTATTTTCAGTCCAAAAAGATCTTGAAACAATTCCAAAAACTTGAGAGAAATAGGACTTTTGTGTACAAAGAAAAAGTCGTAGATCTTTGAGTTCAGCTCATGAAAAATGGGGGCAAAAACAAAAGTGTTGCGTTGATCATTTTGTTCAGTGTATTTTGGAAAATAAAACCTCACAAATCAACTGTTTTGTTTTCGCGAACATGCGTCTTTGTGCGTTTTTGAGCCCACGTTCAATACGAGTCGAACGCTCGAGTACCGTTCGAATCACTTTTACTCAAGTCATTTCGGAACTGGTGACTTTTGACTTGTAGTCAGTAATCGAGTCAGTTCTGAGGTAAAAATCGATACTTTTACTCAAGTATGATTTTCAGGTACTATTAACACCTTTGGCCTCTATTATATCCATCCCCAATCCTTTCTGTCTTATTTTGTATATATATTTTATAGTATAGTTATATAGTTATATCTTATACCTGTATTTTTTAGTTACATATTGGACAAAAGCAATTCACTACATGTCATACGCTGTGTGTTAAATCAGATTTCGGATTTGATTGCACAAACACACACTAACTCAGGAGTCTCTGCAGCAGTCATAGTGCTGAAACAAGTGATTATAGAGCTTCACACATAGAGCTGCACACACACACACACACACACACACACACACACACTCACCCTGGTCGGCCTGCGTGGCCTCGGAGATGTTGACGGCGAGCTGGCTGCTGAACGAGTTCACTCCCATCATGCCCGAGTGCGCGCCCGAGCCGGTCAGAGACGGCAGCTGGTTGTGGCTGCGTGGCACGCTGTACAGGGCCTCGGTAAGATCAGCCGCCCGCTTCAGGATGATCTCCTGAGAGAAACAAGCGGCATGCGGTCAGTTCCAAAACAAATGGCACCCTCAATAGTGAAGATCAGTAGTATAAATAAAAGAATGAAAGATTTTCTTTTAACGATTGAATGGAATATTTTTTTATGCTTTTTTATTTGCTCCAGCACTAAAATACTACTACTACTACTACTACTAATAATAATAATAATAATAATAATAATAATAATAATAATAATAATACCTGGTTATTATGAGGCATTCCATAAAGAGCTTCCACCAGATCTGCTGCTCTCTTTAACAGCACCTCCTGTGCACACACAAACACACACATACATATTAATATATATATATATATATATATATATATATATATACATTTTGTACTCATTTAAATCATTACAGCAGGTGGCATACGGCCGCAGGACGGGGCGTTATAACACTGAAAGCATTAAAATGTCATTATTATGGCAGAGACACGTAGCAGATGCATTGCTCCGGCACGACGTGACAAAGAGCGATAGAAAAACAGCTGTCTGCATTTCATTTACACTCCGCACACACACACACACACACACACACACACACACACACACACACACACACACACACACACTACACACACACACACATGCACATGCTAACCTGTTTTCGAACATCATTGAGTGCCATATTTATCTGCCTCCATGTTGCTTTTCTTAAAGGAAAAGTTCAATACAATAACATATATAGTACAGTAACTTGCAAGTACCAAGTATCTGCCCCTGCCATGCCCCATATATACCCCCAATCATTTTGCCACATTTTGTAAGAATTAATAAATTAACTTAATTAATGTGAAGATTTAAACCCGAAAATCTTACACACTGGCATCCAGGACACGAACCTGAAATACTAAACACCTGGCTTTCATTCCAAAAGTGTTCTAGAGCAGAAGATATTATTTCAACACTTGTTTTTTTTTTTTTTTTTTTACTAATACAATCGACGGATTTCAATTCTTTATGTTATTCTTTATTTGACAGAAAACAAAAATGGCATTTTTACCTCAAAGATTTAAAAATATATAGTAATTCAAGCCAGATGTGTAACACGATTCTGAATACAAATAACTTTCTCACTTTATGAATATGTTGCTAAATATGCGTGACTTTTTGGAATAACTTTTTTCCATATCTGGTTTTATTGTAAAGAATTTCAAGAGGTATAAACATTGAAAACATCTTTTTATTGAATTTCTCATTTTCTCTCTTTTTCTCTAACTCTCACTCTATCCCTTTCTTTCTCTCACTCTCTCTCTGCCTCGGGCTTTGTTGCTGTGTGAGCTGTGGCGATCGCTCTTTTAATAACAGTAACACAGCTAATAAATAGAAAAACACACAGCAGTGCTGGCGGTGTCAACTGCATCTAGAGAGGCTAAACAAAACAAACACACACACACACACACACACACACACACACACACACACACACACACACACACAATATCTCTTCTTTCCCTCGTTTTCTCAGCCCTTCAGTGTCAGAGCTGGTATTATGGGAGCCTCTGCTGGAGGTCTCTGGGGTATTGCAGGTGGACCACACACACACACACACACACACACACACACACACACACACACACACACACACACACACACACACACACACACACACACACGCATGCACACACTTGATAAAACCTGCAGCAAAATGTCATTCCTTTTGCATTTCTGTTTTAGTTAAAAATCTGAAAGAAAGAAAGAAAGAAAGAAAGAAAGAAAGAAAGAAAGAAAGAAAGAAAGAAAGAAAGAAAGAAAGAAAAGGAAACTAAACTACATAGGAAAAAAACTAATTCAGAAAGAAATTTTAAGAGAAATAAAAAAGAAACAAACAAACAAACAAAGAAACACTACGAAATAAACAAAGAAAAAAACTAAAACGAGACTAAACAGAAGAAAAACTAATTTAGAAAGAAAGACAGAAAGAAAAAGAAACAAACAAACAAACAAACAAATAACAAAATAAGAAAGAGAAAGAAAGAAAGAAAGAAAGAAAGAAAGAAAGAAAGAAAGAAAGAAAGAAAGAAAAGAAACAAACAAAACAAATAAAATAACAAAAGAAAGAAAGAAAGAAAGAAAGAAAGAAAGAAAGAAAGAAAGAAAGAAAGAAAGAACACAGCTGTGGTGTAAAGCCCTCGCACTGGAGACTCCTTTAATAAATGTTAAATAAACCTCTAACCTGAAGCCCCCCAGTCAGTCATTTCAGTCCTTTTTCACTGTGAATGAGCCGTTACTATGGTAACTATAGCATCTCGGTCCGAGTGTACACTGTTACAGGAAATCTAATCTGACCAATCAGCACAGTAGGAATGTATTTGTTCCGCCCACGTAACATTCCCGCTGCCCAGCCAAGCTTGCTTCATGTTTATGGACTACAGGAAGTCACATGACAGAGTCTGAATCCCATTGCTAATGAAGTGGATGTGCTCTGAGATGTACAGGGTTGGCCTGAGAGTGGAGGGTTTGTGTAGAACTCTCTCTCTCTCTCTCTCTCTCTCTCTCTCTCTCTCTCTCTCTCTCTCGCGCTCTCTCTCTCTGTGTCTTTCTGTTTATGTCGTTCACTTGTACCATCTGTGGAATCGTTACATGAGGATCATTAGTGTTGGGGTCATGTTTTATTTTGGGAAATATATCAGAGTGAGGAAGAGGAGAAAGATGAGGGGTAGGAGGAGAAGGAGAAGGAGGAGAAGCATGCCGGCAGCAGCAGTGGGCAGGGGTGGGCTTGGCCCATCCAAATGTACGTCTTGCCCACCCAATCAAAGGGAAAATACCACAGAAAACATCAGCATGATATCTAACTTCTGCTTGGGTGGGCAGCCGGCAGCCTGTGGACAATCGAGGAGCCTGTAATGGTTGCTTTTTTAAAATATATATAAAAAAAGTGTTAAATTTATGTTTTTAATTTAAGTAATGAATCTAGAAAAAATCTAAAGTGGAAAAGGGCGATAAAGAAGAAGAGGGGGATGAAGAGGAAGAGTAGTAGGAGGATGAGAAGAAAGAGGAAGAGGAGTAAGAAGAAAAGGAGAAGGAGGAAGAGTAGTCAGAGGAAGCCCCATCTATATGCATTATAAAAAAAGTTATGTTGTTTATACACACACACACACACACACACACAGCTCCAGCTGTTCCTCCACTCGTCCCCTCACTACTCATTCATTCTTTCATTCACTCATTCACTCTCACTCACTCATTCACTCTCTCTCATTCACTCTCTCTCACTCACTCATTCACTCTCTCTCATTCACTCTCTCTCACTCATTTAATCTCTCACTCACTCAATTACTCTCTCTCAGTCACTCTCTCACACTAATTTACTCTCTCTCACTCATTTAATCTCTCACTCACTCAATTACTCTCTCTCAGTCACTCTCTCACACTAATTTACTCTCTCTCTCTCACTCATTTAATCTCTCACTCACTCAATTACTCTCTCACTCAGTCACTCTCTCACACTAATTTACTTTCTCTCTCTCACTCATTCACTTTCTTACTCACTCATTCACTCTCTCTCTCTCTCTCACTTTTCACTCTCTCTCTCTCACTCATTCACTCTTTACATTCATTTACCAATTCACTCTCTCTCTTAATCATTTACTTTCTCTCTTTCTTTCACTCACTCATCCACTTACGTATTCACTTTCTCTATTTCATTAACTCTTTATTTCTCTCTCATTCATTCTCCCATTCATTTATTTATCAATTTTGTCAAATCTCCCTTATTTACTCTTTCTCTCTCTCTTTCTCCTTCCTCTCCTCCTCCTCTCTCTCTCTCTCTCCTCCCTCCCTCTCTCCTCCCTCCCTCTCTCTCTCTCTCTCTCTCTCTCTCTCTCTCTCTCTCTCTCTCTCTCTCTCCCTCTGGCGGTTTGTTCACTTCATTAATCTCCATTATAAAGCAGAAGTTAGTTAATGTCTCGGATGCTTGGCCAACGACACCCTGCCATGCACCCGTGCTGCCACCAACACACACACACACACACACACACACACACACACACACACACACACACACCGAATGCTAATGCTGTAAAGGTTTACATTGTTCACAATAGTCTGTTTTCATTACGCAATGACAGAAGTGACCGCAAAGAGTAACGATCTCTCTCTCTCTCTCTCTCTCTCTCTCTCTCTCTCTCTCTCTCTCTCTCTCTATTTCTGTGTGTGTGTGTGTGTGTGTGTGTGTTTAGTTACGTGTTTTAAGTAAACATTGCAGGGTTAAGGGCCATGCTGAAGAGTGAAACTGTGGCTGTTTGGTGTTATTGGGATTAAAACTCACAACCTTCTGATCAGATGAAAAAAACGATCAGTCTTGACCACTGAGCTCTAATTCTGTGGAAGGAGGAGACTCTTTCCAAAAATGATAAATAAATCTCTCCTCAGAGAAAGTGGCACCATATCAATCAATGAGAGGAACCAGACTCAGAAGAAAACCCATGTTCATCTGGGTGACTCCGAGTGTCCATCCACTATGGACAGTATAAATAATTATATCATTGTTGATGGACTGATGGACAGTTGAATGTAAAATTGTGCATGCTAGTTGCAGCTATAAGTCACTGTCCCAGACTTTATATTAATTATAATTCAAATCCATCTTCATGGTTCTCCACAGTACCCTCATAGATATCCGGGGCTATAATCTCCCACTTATATAACTTTTATATTAAATTTTTATCCTGTTACAGTACAAATAGTTCCAAATGTGAAGGCTCGAGTGTGTAGTGTATTGGGGTAATTTGAACAAGTCTGGGTGTGTTTTCTCGCTCGACTCCAAGTGTGTTCTCTCACTGTATCAGCACCGCACGTTTCCTGACACACACATGCACACACCCTCTCTCTCTTTCAATCTCCTCTCTCTCTCTCTCTCTCTCTCTCTCTCTCTCTCTTTGGTTTTCCACACTCTTTCTTTCCAGGGGCTCAATTATGAGAGCGCGGCTTTCTGGATCCACCGCCTCCGGCAAGACAGCTTCGCCGAGGAGGAGCTCCCCGACAGCTCCCTTAACAATGATAAATCACACACACATACACACATGCGCACACACGCACGCACACACACACACACACACACACACACACACACGGAGCATAAACCCACTGATCACTAGATCACATAAGAGAGAGAGAACAAGATACTGCAAGATATCACTGATAAGGAAGTGAATAACACACTGAAGTGGTGAAGAAAACACAACTCTCTGCCTCACACACACACACACACACACACACGATAAACCTGACTGTATATTTACACACTTTATCCAAATTCCTTTGCATGCTCAGATATGAAGGTATTTATTTACCTCCAATATTTACTATTATGGGGCGAGAGAGATATACAGATAGATAGAGAGAGAGAGAGAGAGAGAGAGAGAGAGAGAGAACGAGAATGAGAGAAAAAAAGAGCGAGAGAATGAGAGAGAAAGAAACATCTGCATTCTTATTGAGTTTTCCTCCTGAATAAATAAATCTCATGCCTGCGATAGTTAATGTTCCCTCCGTGAAGAGGCCTAGACGCCATATGCTTACTATTAGCATCAATTCGCCAATAAACAGCTTCTTTTTTTTCCCCCAGATTTCAGACGCCAGCTTTTGATAAATGGCTTCAATTTGGCAGCTGCTTTAAGGTGTCAGTCCGCATCAGGTCGGAACAGCGGGCCTCTGCCCGAACAAATCTCGCTCACTTAGCTGTGCTGCCTTTTTAGGGCAAAATAATCTTTTCATACTAACCAGGCGGCAAACCGCACACGGCACCTGCGAGGGGGGGTTTGGGTGGCAGTGGTGGTGGTGGGATGATTGTGGGTTTTTCGGAGTGCATGTGTAGGTGTCAGTGTGGCTTTTTGTCTTTATCAAAGAATAAAGGATTGCACGAGTAGGAAAGCGAATCGTTAAATTATTTACATTTATGGCATTTGGTAGTCGCCCTTAACTTTAATCGCGATTAAGCGCATCATTGTCATGAGTTAACTCGTGATTAATCGCCACTTAATCACACATTTGTATCAGTTCAAAATGTACCTTAAATATACACATTTCAAGTTTTTAATACTCTAATCAAGTTGGGCATCGGCAAATATGGAAATATGGAAATATGGAAATATTTCATGTCTATTAACGGCATGGAAAAAAGTGGAAAAACCACAGGTTCCCATTTCTTCGCGCTGAGCTAGTTGCTCAAACAGACAAGATTGTTTACATTTTCAGATGGCGGGGCAGCTCGTAAAAATACTTGTAAATAAATAATGATGGTGAAATTATGTAAATCATCAGGGCACCAAACGGAACTTTTGCTTTGTTTCCGCACGGACGGTTTTAATTGCCGGATGTGAGCATCATGGCGGATTTTGGTGCTTAATTTGAGACTAAGCACATCAGTAAAGAAAAAAATATTTGGGTGAAGTTTTTTTTGTATATCTGAGTAAGGAAAGGCTGTCGTAAATATGTTATAGTTATTTATACATGGCTATTTTACTCCGTAATATTAGTGGCCTCATCCAGCAGGATAATATTCCCCATTACGCTGCAAAAACTGTTCAGAAATGGTTTAAGAACTACACAATATCAGGCAGCTGGATCTGATGTTATGGCTGATCGGTATACATTTCTCCCAACTCAGCAGTTTTTGGGGTTAAGGATCTTGTTCAAGGGCCCAGAAGTAGTATTTTGAAGTCCAATTACTTAATCATTAAGCTATCACCTCTCCGAAGGAAGGAACTCTCCTGACCGGGAATCGAACCCATGCCACGGCGGTGAAAGCGCCAAAAATAGCAACTACACCCCTATTTACGATGAGGTATTATCTTGTTTCCCACCCAAACCTAGATTTTAAACAAGCTAAAAGGTGTGTTTAACCCAACCAACGAGCTGAAATTGTCCAGGCTGTCACTAAGGATGCAGGAAAATAAACCTTCCACCAATTTGACAACCTGTTAACCAATAAAAAAACTCTTTGTCCAGTCTCTATTGCTATTGGTTCTGGAGACTATTCACTATAAAATATTCATAAGAAAGAATAAGAAAGAAAAAATAAATTTTACAATTATTGCTATCTGTCAACAGACTAACCCACATCAAAAAAGAGATTAGACCCACTGACATCCATTTTATATGAATTCTAAAGCTGTAAAACCCAAAAAAATGTGCAGAACACTAAAGCAGATCTCCATCATCGCCATGTTAAATGTGCACTTACCTTAGGTAACCTCTCGGGGTCTCCGGGGTGGCGTGGAATGACTTTCTGTAACCTCTGGAAGCCGTAATCGATGGTGGGTTCATTCAGAGCTGAAACACACACACACACACACACACACACACACACACACACACACACACACACACAGACCGTTACAGGGTGATATAGTACGCTCTTGTTCTGTGGTACAGTAAATATATTAGGATTGAATTCGACAACCATTTTTTTGGAAATCGATCCTTGTTTTTTTTTTTTCTAAAAGGTCGGAACGAGGTTAGCACATGCCTTTATACGGTGTGTTTGATTACTGCTATACGTAATTAAATTACCGCCATTTCAATCGAATTTGATTTCACTTGTATTTAAATGATCGGATCAGAGTTTTATTCGTTTAGCTAGTGTCCGTAACTGCTTTTTCTGTTCTGAGTTACAGAACGTTTCCGGAGACTTTCCCAGATATGAGCATTGGAGCGCAAGGTGAGGTGTAGATCCTGGATGAGGCGCTAATGCTTAATGAGGAACTGAACAAAAACACTCTTACACACACTTCCACATACATCCACAAACTCCTCGGGGTGTGTTTTGCGAATGAATAAAGAATAGTGTATATAGTATAGTATAGTATAGTATAGTATAGTATCATAAAATATCATATAGTATAGTATAGTATCGTATCGTATAGTATAGTATAGTATAATATAGTATTGTATTGTATTGTATAGTATAATATAGTATTGTATAGTATAGTATAGTATTGTATAGTATAGTATTGTATAGTATAGTATATATTGTTGAACTGTATATTTCATGCTTGTTGAATGAATGTATGGTCCAGTATAGCCATATTTCATAGCATTTAACCAGTAAAAGGTGTGTATTAGATCACATCCTATATAACTGATTACAGTCTTATATGTTTTGTACAGTACAGTACAATAAATACTATATTATAGCTGTGTAGTGTCAAGCAGGTAGCATACAGTAAAGTATAATCTGTATCAAATCAAAGCTTCACAGCACAAAGTATTTGAAAAATGAAAGTAAAATAGTTGAAGAAACATGATGATGTTCAGGAAACATGGCTTGAGAGTTGTTCTGACTGAGGAAGGACCACTGAGTGAGTTGAGAAGAAGTTCATCAAAAACTGTGTTTAAAGAGAGAGAGAGAGAGAGAGAGAGAGAGGGAGCGAGAAAGTGTTTATGAAGACAGTCTCTGCTGACCTGCTTCTCCCCCCTTCACTTCTCATTCACACAGTGCCTAATTTAATCCTCCTTCCCTCCACCTTCCCCCAACATACATTTGATTTTTCATTCCCCCACTCTAGAGCTCAGTTTTCCTTTCTCTCGCTTTCGCGGCGCGTGAGAAGAACACAAGAGTGAGAGAGAAAAAAGAGAGAACAGGAAACACCCCGGAAAAACTGTTAGGCAGATATTTCTCCATAATCAAGCCCATTAATCATAAAAGGCTGTCAAATTTGACTTTGGGGACAATTTGTCAGCCCTCGTGCCCACTCTGCTTTTGTCACCGATGCCTCTTGTATCGGTTAAGGATGATTGACAGTCTGAACGGAGCGAGTAGAATAGCTAGTTTGCGCTAATATGCATAACCGAGCTTTCATGAATAAGAATAAGGTTTCGGCGCGGGAGCACGCCGGCCCTTTCAAAAGGGGCCCGCCGCCGTTTGTCGCGCAAGGCAAATAGATGTTATTACCATTATAACAATATTTGTTTTCTGGCAGCAGGAAAGGGCCCCTGCGAGCAGCACAATCGAATTTGTTTGAAGACAGTTTTTGTCAGGAAGGGGGGGAGAGGACAAGTGAGCTGACAGAAGAGTTTGGAGTGGGCGGGGCTTGTGAGCTGATGGTGTGAATGTGGAGAGGTGCTCTCTGTTAGCAGCCTATTACATAGCAACTGTAGCAAAGTTCAAATCATTATATATATTTATATTTAGGGATGTAACGAGACACGCAATCGTACCAGTTGCGGTACAGAGCTTTCGGTTTCGGTACACATGTGCAATCATGAACGCAATCCAATATTGCATATTTGAATATAGTCAATATCTGAGTTTCCTCCCAAATTTACTGAGCAGCGGCATCGTTATTAGTATCGTTTAGTCTCCTCCTCGCACTCAGTACCGGAAATACCATTTGCAGCGAGATACGATTTGTAGTGCGCTGTAAAACTCTGATGTTTTGCGCATAAACGAAATCTCACGAAGTGGATTCTTTCGAATTTTATGTCCAGAATGAATGAAGGATGGAAGGAAGACATTTGTTTGGTGAAATGTGTGAAAAACACACACACACACTTATATATACTTATGCATTACCCAAATGTCTAACAAATGTAAACTGATACATTTTTCCATTTATTTAAATTAATTTAATTAATTGAATTTGTGCCAATTTAATCAATGACTCAATTTAATCAGTATAATAAAAATATTTTATTCTATTCTATGCGATTTATTTTAATACATATCTTTTTATCTTTATAGTATTTTATTATTTTTTTATACAATTTTTATAATTTAATTTAAAAATTGTTTTAAAAACTTCTTATGTTAACTAATGTTTATAATGTATATAAAGTGCGTTAATAAAAAAGATGACAAGCAATTTTATAAGCAGTTTTACATTTCTTCCCCCCTGAAATTCAACCGAACCGTCTCTTAAAAACAGAGGTACGTGCCGAACCCTGAATTTTGTGTATATACAAGTGCAAAAGTTTTAGCGTCTCCTCAACGCAGAGCGTGAAAAGATGGTTTTTCGTGTAATCGTCTGTCCGATCGTACGTTTCTCACATCCCCTTCCACGCGTTTTATTCACACACACTTCACTTCAATCCGTTCTATGCCTACGATAAACTATACATCTATCCTTATACATTATATATACGTTATAATATACAAGCGGTTTTATCGTAAACACCTTAGCAGCGTTAAGGTGATAATCGGGCCTTGGTGGATATCAGATTTTGATATTTAGCATGCTATCCACGTGGCGTTCGCACGTTAACTGTATATATTAGATGCGAACTCATAATTATCTATTTTGTACGCCAACAGTTTAGATAGATGAGGAAACATTCAAGTGGTCAACGGGTATATTAATCATCTGCATTCATAATAATTGTGTCAATGGAAAGTCCTTATAAGGAAAGTGTGAAAACCTGTGTGTGTGTGTGTGTGTGTGTGTGTGTGTGTGAGTTGCCTCCCTCACACTGCGTCAATCTGTTGAGAAATTAAGCCCATTCATCCTCTTATTAAAATCCCCCTGCACTCTGACCCCTCCCCCCCTCCCTCCTCCTCCCCGATCAATACGCTGGCGTTAGCGAGCGTGCGGCGCGGTAATTGGCGCGGTGGCGGGCGCGCGCTCAACGCCGAACCCTGACCCCGCGCACACTGACGCACTCGTATGAAGATAGATTGCCTGATTTAGTGTAAACATATGCTGCAATTCCAGCCATCAGCGCCACTTTCTCCGTAGTAATTCGTATTGATTTTTCTTCTTCTCGTCCATGGTTTTTTTTTTTTTTTTTTTTTTGACGTGTGTGTGTGTGTGGGTGAGAGAAAGAAAGAGATAGAATGAAAGTAGGGAGGCCTGATAATGTGTTTCAGCGGGAAAACTAAAAAGAGAAAGAGAATAAAAAGGAGGTGAGGGTATTTATTATTTATTCGATCGCGTCGTTATTGCTCTCATCGTGAGGCCGTGTCTTCGAAACAGGATGCAAAGAGGTACGAGGTCACAGATCGTGTTTCCACATACACACACACACACACAAAATGTAACTCACTGGTTGATTCTTTGGATATAGAAATTTGTCCGTCTTTTTGTGAGTGCGAGCGAATTCTCAATTCTGATTGGTCGGAAATGTTCTCTAAACCATAAACCTGCCAGCTCTGGCTGTGAAGAAACTCAGGTTTGTATTCATGTGCTAATTTTGTCATCGTTTTTTCCCCCATATAGTAATTCCTTGAAAAGTACATCTTGATGTGGAAGGAATCTCGTGCAACTACGTTCGGTTCGGTTGCCAGATCCTCTACAATCCTGAAATAGCCGAAGCAAAGAGTCATCCCGTAAAAAAAAAAAAAAAAAGGGTGATACCTGTGCTGCAAACTGTCTGTGCGATCGGATTTCAGCAGATGCTTCTCGATCTAGCTGGCAAATGAGAGCGAGCGTTCAGACACCTCGTAAAATCAATCTCTCGCCTCTTATTCCACACGACGCAGAGGTTACAGGTCGAATGGGGCCGAGTGGAAGAGCGAGCAGTGTGTCGTGATTAAAGGCCTTCTCTCTCTCTCTCTCTCTCTCCCTCTCGCTCACTCACTCACTCTTCGTCTCATCTTTGACACACACACACACACACACACACACATCATTGTCACATTCTTTCTATGCCAGTTTGAGAATATATTCAATGTGTATGTGTTTTTTGCCATTTCTTCCCCACGTGCGGTATAAATGTTCCCTCTAGGGACTTGACATCTATTTCTATCAATCGCACTATTTTCCCCACATGCAGCTGATCGCGCTTCCCTCTTTTGCGACTTCGCGAAACAAGCCATCTCATTCATTTCCTTCCCGCTCGCTGCGCCATTTACATTTTCTTCCCCGATGTCCGAAAAACGACGGCTCCCCTTTCGTGCTTGATGGACTGATTGAAGGCGCAGTCACACCCCCGTCGGACACAATCCCGCCGCCTCTCTTGTAACCATTCGGGAGGCTATTTCGGAATCGGTCTCCGTGTACAAACCACTCCATCAAAGTAGCCTCGCCTGCGACGGAACGACGCAATTTGTTTTTGCAAGGTTCAAATTCCTGCACAGCAAGACTCAATCTCGCATTTCCATGCTCCGGTTTATTGATAAGAGCCCGAGTCAAGTGTGTGTGCATGCGCTCTGATTGTCCCTCCAGTCATCACGGATGCGGTTGTGGACGTGCCGAGGGGGAAGCAGGAGACAACAGGAAGTCATTTGTTTATCCGTTTCGGCCTGTCGCCTGCGTGCAAAGTGGCCGGCTGACAAACGCGTGAAACCTTTACGCCGCTCCCTATCGATTCCGTTTTCCGCTCCGTTCCATTCCTTCGTTCAGCCTGGTACACGCTGGCTCACTTGGCCCCAGATTCTGAAGCTGGGAATGATCAATCGCTGAACCGCCGATCGATCCTCATAGAAATTTCATGAACTTTAAACTGTGACTGACAGTCGAGAGGTAAGTGAAGCAGAAACCACCAGGGGAGATGAGAAAAATCCCAAACACACGCACTTAATTACAGCCGAATTCAGCTTCTATGGCAGCACGTATGCCTTGTTTACCTCGAGCGTGCAAACTGCAGATGTACACGTTCACACTCTTCCAAATGTGAGTCACTGATTTTTTTTTTGTGTGTGTGAGAGGACAGCAAAAAGGAATGCGAGTGCATAAGAGAACAGAAAGACAAAGTTTGAGAAGACAGCAAGATGAATAAATGGAGAGAACATTGGGAAAAGGAGAACATTGGGAAAAGAGTGTGAGAGGACAGAAACAAGGATAGCAAGAGCAGTAGTTGAGAAGATGGGAGTTGAATGTTGTGAGAACATGAAGAAGGAACTGTAAGAGGACATAGTGAAGGAGTCTAAGAGGACATGGAGAAGAAGTGTAAGAGGACATGAAGAAAGAGTGTAAGAGGACATGAAATAGCACTGTAGGAAGATATGGAGAAGGAGTGTAAGAGGACATGGAGAAGAGTGTTGAGAGGACATGAAAGAGTGTGAGAGGATGGTGAAATAACAAAAGAGAGGGTGAAAAAACATGTAGAAGACATGGGAATAAAGGAAATTAAAAATACATGGAGTGAAAGAGGATGTGAAGAGCAGTGGAAAAGGACGTGATGAAGGAGTGTAGGAGGACATGAAGCAGGAGTCATGAGGAAGTAGTATAGAGAACATGTTGAGGATGTTGAGAGAACCATCGGAAGGTGTGTGAGAAGATGGTGAGATAGCAGAAAGGGAGGGTGAGAAAACGTGTAGAAGACTGAGATGACAGGGGGAAGGAAATTAAGAAAACATGGGGAACGAGTGTGAGAGGATCCATGTCCTTCTCCAGGATGTGGTTTTCTTATTTAGAAAAAAGATAGAAGCAAGGATGAGTGCAAAGAAGCGCAGAGAATCAGAGGACAGTAAGATCTGAGTGTAATGTGTTTCCTGATCGTCTGATTAACATGTGCCCTCAAACATGGCACCAATTTTAGGAGGATTTCATGTTGCAGTGTTAGTCAATAACATCACACTTCTCAGGTGGGGGATTGGGGGCTTTTGATGCACACTTCCTGTAGGTGTCACTCAGCTTAATCAAGGCAGCACCGAGGCAATTAGCTGACTGGGGTGATTAGCATATTGAAGCGGATGGATGCTGCAGTAATCAGGAGGGTTGCATCACAAAGAGAGGGAGAGGGTTGAGGAGGACAGTGTGAGGCAGCAAGACGGTTTGTATGGAAAAAAAACGTGGATGAACAGAGCAAGAGAGGAACTGAATTGACCACTTCAGGCATTTGGAGCATTATCTTCAGCTTGTCACACACCTGCGGTTACAAGAGATCTCGACATTGAGGGTTTGAATGTTCTGATTGACTGATTGAACAAAAATTAATCAATATTCTGTTCATACTGTAGATCGCCATCTACTGGCCTAGCATGCAAGCTCATCACGTCTTTCATAAAGAAATTGGTCATATCCAAAAAGTCCTTTAAATTGGAAAGAAAAACTGAATAATTTGTGTTTCTTTGCGAAAAAAAATCTACACTTTCTCCCAAGGTACAAAGCGGAAGCTCAGTTCTTAAGCTCCCGAATACTGATAGGAAGGGCAGGGGTTAATGCCCGAGTATCGTGAAGCTGCCACTCTTGGGTCCTAAAGCAAGGCTCTTAATCCTCCGTGCTCCAGGGGTGCTGTGTCATGGCTGAACCCTGCATTTTGACCCAAGCTTCCTAACATCTCCAAGACATGTGAAGAAAAAAGACATGCATTGGACACCAATTGGCATTTATAAATTGTATGTTATATGGTACCCTGCAATAGGTTGTCACCCCGTCCAGGGTATTCCCTTCCTTGTGTACCCGAGATAATCTCCCGAATTCTCTATGACCCTGCACATTATAAGGGTAAAGATGGATGGATGGATGGATGGATGGCTGGCTGGATGGCTGCATGGATGGATGGGAAAACTTGGTATGTGCCACCAGAGGTGTATGAATCACTTCAGTTGACATCCATTTCCTAGATAAGTCTCGGCCATGTTTAGGTTAAGAAACTACTTCAATACATAGCAAAACCTGGAAAGTTTGCTTGTGAGACCACTGATGGGAAAAACCTTTCGATTGATGAAGTTTTTTAAAAGGTAGAACCTTTCATGGTCCTTACAGATGAACAAGATCAAGAATTATTTTGGGTGCTCGGTTTTTTCAAAAATTAAGCTACAAAAAAAGCCAAGTCCCACCAAAAGATATTAAAACCAAAGTGTGTGTGAGTGAAGATGGAAAAAAAAAATAGGCAATGCTAAACAGAACTCTTTTGTTTTCAGAACCCTACGTACTCCTGGACTCTGGTTCCCTGCCTTTTCCGAACTCCTGGGCTCATAAACCTTTAGAGGCCTTTTAAAGAAGCCGTGCGTCACATGGCGCCACCAATTCTGGCTAAGGACCGAGCAGGTCCCCTAAACACACACACACAAAAAGAGTTCATAGGACCATAGTTCCCACGGGGGGTGACGCTATTTCTCCACTCTGTTCAAGCTTGCTTTGCTCTACAACAGGTCTCAGAACACGGTGTGTTCAAAGTCGCACATTAGCACAACGTGGCCTGCTGTCACTGGAGGAGTGTTTGGTTACATCCTGGCAGAAACTGGTTGAAAGAGTCTTGGTTTATTAGGCTAAAGGTGGGGGGGCTCATCTAGTTTCTCATCATAAAAGTATGAATCCTAGTCCCCATGTTTTGTTTGCTGCTGATTGCCAATTCCTGATGACATGCATTAGATCACTTTTGAATGTCATGCCCATGCCAACAAAAAGATCCTACAGGAACGCAAATGGTTGAAGGCTATGCATGGACAATGCAAAGGTCCCTGCCTAAAGATCTAACTGTTGCTTATGAATTTATCGCATGTCATGATCTTCTTAAATATTATTTACTCTAGGTGTGAAAAGCATGCTTAAGTGCACTGTATCAGTGCATGCTCCAGTGACGTTAATAAACACTGTCATTAGTCCTACCTTCAGTGTTTCCCATCCTGCTCCCTGGGGAACCCCAGATGGTGCTTATTGTTGTTCTTCCCAACACCCAACACACCTGTAGCTAATATTCTGCATGGTTCTTGATATAGGTGTGGTGGAGAATATGAGCAGGTTTATTTAATTATGGTAATCAAGGGCCTTGTAGGGAAAAAGAGACTTTCACCAAAATTCGAATATGTTGAGTTTTCTTTTAGTGGATTACATTGAGATCCTTATGGACTTGATGCTGGAAGACTTGTATAAACTGTAAGAGCTTCCCTATCCTCTATATACCTACATTTTCCCAGTACTTTTACAAATCAGGACAAGCAATGCAATTTCATTAATAGTTCCTTAGATTGTTCAGGGTTCTAGCTTACTGAAAACATGGCTACAACTGCGCATTTGCCAAGGGTATTTGAGATCATGGTTGGCGACTCCACCTTCTAGATTTGAAGGGTATATCCCTGAATATATTTGGAGGAAAGATATTTACCCCTCAAGAATAAAAACATTACATGCAATGGCGCCCCTCCCCCATGTGAGGCAACATACCCGTTCTAAAGTGCACAGCATCTCTTCAGGGGTACTACATGAAAGCTTGTCTGAGAAGGACATAACAAAAACATGACCTACTGTTCTGCTGATCCAATGTAAAAAATGTAAGGATTGTTTGTTCCTCGGGGGATGCCAAATCTTGCTTTTACACCACACTTAGCTCTTCCCAGTTCTTACCAATTTGCAATCGAGGCACTGTGTTGTTTACTGAAAGGCCTTAACCTCCCAAGCCAACACTTCTGGAGCCCTGTTCTGTGTATTGTGTGTGGAAATCTTGGGCAAGTCTGGACGTGAAGTGACACGTGTCCCTCAGAAAAACAACGTTTCCCACCACCCAGCTAAAATGATTGTGTTTGTTAGCAGCACTGGAGCGTACGCTGATTACATTTTTTTTTCCAGGGGTTTGAGTTGGCATCTAAAATATGTCTTTTTTTATTGCTAAGCAGACGATAATATGGTTAGCTGGCCTATTATTATTATTATTATTATTATTATTATTATTATTATTATTATTATTATTATTATTATTATTATTACATGTAGGCTGTGAAGGAGCAGAGGTAGTCATTTATTTCTGATTGCTGTTTTCAAGAGGCTCGAGTCCATGCTGCCAGTCTGGGAGATTGTAATGCTCAGATCATTGCAGCCATGGATCAATGCTGGTTGAGTTATTGCAGTATTTGGCTACTGATTTCTTTCTAGAGATGTGTTTTCCCAGGAAAGTCAATACTCTCAGGCTCGTCTCACTTTTTTACTCTCCTTCTTCCCCTCCCACCACGGAGTGCACCTGGGGAGCCTTGGCCCCAGGAGACCAAAGGAGGCAGTTGGTGGGGTGGAATGGGCGGGAAAGGGATAGAGGGGTGTGGGTGGGGGGATGGGGGAGGGGGGGTGAGACCAAAATCAAATATCAAAAAGGGGAAAACGATGGACGAAGAATAGAAATGAGAGAAAGAATAAGTGTAGAAAGACCCTTTACAACTTGCATCTGATATCTGCACTTAATTTCTTTCGCTTCTCATTTTCCCTAATCGTTCCCTGACAAGCAATAGAAGTGTAATCTACCAAACGAACGACCTTCTGATGCTTTTCGTCAGCCTCTTATCTATAGGGCCAGATAAAAAAATAAAAAACAGTGCAAGAAAAACCTGCTGAAAATTTGCCAATATGCAGTTCTTCGCTCTCCATCCCTTCTCTATCCCTCTCTTCTTTGTTGTTGTTTTTTTGCCAATTTTCTAATGACCTGAATGCAGGCCTTCCAAAAATGTCAAGCTGGATTGTTTTCATTTGGAAGCTGCGAATCGAAAACGATGCTGGCACGAGAGGAGAGGAGAAGGAGGAGGAGGTCGGAAACTCCCTGATGAGAAAAACAGTTTGGATTCGCTCGAGTTTGCCTGTTCAGTAATTAAATCCTGCCTCGAATCGCACGTCTCATGTACCTAGCCGTAGCTATAATTAAGATGCAGAGACGGAGGTCGATACTCTTTCGATATCGGAAAAAAAATCTGAAGCTACATGTTCACCCACAAGCCCCGCCCACTTGTTTTCTTTTGGCTGAGTTCACACAGAGCAACACTGAATATAAAGTTATCAGAACACATTTTATTATTCTTATACAAGTCCGGCGATAAGTCTTCGCTTGTCACCGGCTCAGACGATTGTCCACGATAAAAACGTACGCTAGATTGCGCATGCATTTTATTCGCTCGAGTCCATTCTAGTCAATGCGTTTTCCCTTCTTGAGCCCTATTCACTATGTACGTCGCATAAAAAAAAAATTACCTCATAATGCACCATCGCGCTGTCAGTCAAATAACGGAGACGGTCGGTCGGTCGGACGACACGGACACACCGCAGTCGCGCTGTCCCATTGTAAACTCGTCTTTATGCGAGCGAGGACAAAGGCGAGGAGCCGCTGAGATAAACCTCATGTTTAACACTGAGCTTTAACGCGAGGCCTGCTTTTTACGCTGTGACATTTCCTTATCACGCTAAACAGTCCTTCATCTGACCTTTGAATGGCATCTCGAATTATTCCAATGGAAGAAAGAAAAAGCATCGATTAGATGGAGTGATACTCAGGCATGCCGGAGAACGGACGGATAGAGGAGGAGGGTGAAGAAACGTGACGCTTGGGGGAACAATTTGGGCTCAAGGGGTCAGAAAAGGGGATGTGCCGTAACACAAACACATATCAAATGAAGTTCTGCTGAATTCTGAAGGTTCATATTCATTCGCTTGTTGTGATACTTGAATGGCGTTTGTGTGACAGCTGTATGTGTGTGTGTGTGTGTGGGTGTGTATGTGGGTGTGTACCTGTATAGACGAAGCGTCCCGGCGCTCCTTTGCAGAACTGTTTGGATTTGTAGGACAGTGTGACCTCCACGACCCCAGGGATGTGTCTCGGTGGTGTCTGAACACGGATGGCATGGGGTGTGATGAGCTAAAACACAGCACACAACACGTTCAGCTCGATACACACACACACCACATCGATTACACACAAACACCGCCACTGCCGAGATTCCACTCTGACCCTTCAGTCAGACACACACACACACACACACACACACACACAAACACACATACTCAACACTAGAAATTACTCTACTGGAAAAGTAACAAATGATTGCTACTACTGTATTTTGCAAGTTATGTGCATGTGTGTATATGTTTGTGTGTGTGTGTGTGTGTGTGTGTCTGTGTGTGATTCCTAAAGAACCCACCTCGCTCCAGACGAGCATAGTTCCGAAGACGACCTGCAGTCCGTCGAAAAAGTTGTCCCCAATGATGATGACCGTGGCTCCTCCAGTCGTCCAGCCCTCACTAGGGCTTATAGCTTTGATGCATGGAGTGGCTGCTTCACACACACACACACACACACACACACACACACACACACACACAAACAAAAGAAAGACCAATTAAAACCAACAGTACTCTTCTGTTTGAAAGAAAAATGTATAATCGACTTCCCGTTTGGACCACAGTGCTGTTGAATCCTTGATTCTAATTGGTTGATTGATTGGTTTTCTGATTGGCGCATCATTGACATGTTCGTTTCTATAGCAACAGCCTGTTGCTAAGGTGTACACTGAACATTAATGTCTAGGGGGTGTTTTCTCAAGGGAAGGAGTCTCCAGTGTCAGAATTTACACTATAAATTTAAAGGTTGAAGTTGACAAATCGCCGGGGTAACAGTAGCCCTGTCGTTGATTATTGTCCAGTTCGATGTCCAATGTGATGTGGAAAGGACCTCGGGATTATCTCGGAACTCGTTTCCCAGCTGATTAAAAAAAAAAAGACGACATGAGAGCGATTTGTAACAACAATTAGAACGGCTCATATTGTATTCTTATTTCCTGGCCGGCTCGATAAAGCCATTAGGAGTTCATCAGGCGTTTCTTTTTTGTCGTTTATGGTAAAGTCGTTTTGGCTTGGGGTGATGGAGACAGGGAGGCTGAGTGTGTGTGTGTGTGTGTGTGTGTGTGTGTGTGTGTGTGTGTGTGTGTGTGTGTGTGGCGCACTGTGGACAGGAATTGATTCATAGTGCATAGTGAATGAAGTGTGCATAAGTGTCTAACTTCCAATTGGGTTTTTAAAAATCACCGCTCACACAGAACGAGACAGAGACAAACAGGGAGAGACAGAGAGAGACAGGGAGAGACAGAGAGAGACAGTGTATCCAAACTCTCAAATCAATTTCTTTAGGTCTGTAACCTTCACTACAACCCGGGGAATTCTAAAACACAGCCAAACGATTGAACCGAAGTCGTAATGGCTGCCAGTTCACCTGTCAGGGACTCGATCCGAACCTGGAGCAGCTGTTTAAACCCTGCACTTCCTCCCAAAATCGTCCCGGTGTGTTGGACATGAAAGCGTCTTCCTTTGTTTGTTGAGCACCCCCTGCACCACCTCAACAATGCCGCCGTCGCTCTTCTGAAGGGAAATCAAACTGCCGTTGTTTTGGGGTGGGGTTGGGGGAGTAAGGTTGTTTGTTTTTCTAGAACGCCAGCGTTCTCTGGTGCGCTCGACCGAACTCATCAAAGACCTGATGAGTCTGAGTTCTAAGGCTTACTCAGGGGCGTCTACAGCCACTCGATGCTAAGCTAATCACCAGACCCCGATGTCTTGACAAACACACAGCTTGGTGACAGAAGTGACAGTTGCCTTTCATCTACGTGAATGGAGATTCAAGGCTTTGTGGGAACGACTTGTCCTACTTTTTTAAAGAACTTCACAAAACTGTTTTAAACTGTGTCACTTTTTCACAGATGACAAATGCAGTGTCTTACCTTCGGAGGGGTCGAGGCGGCGAGCACGTCTTCCGTGTTTCGAGTTGTTGTGGACGAACATGTTGTCGGAAACGGCCAGGACGTGCCCGTCAACGTTCACCGTAGTAGAAATCACCACCTGGGATGGGAAAGTGGTTTGTTGAACGACATATTTTACGCAATAAGTATTTCATTATAGTGGACAGGAATTGGATTCAGGGGGCGTACCTGAAAGCGTCTCATGTCTCTGGGATTCCCGGCGTTTTTCAGGCAGTTCTGGTTGCACTTGAGGAAAAACTTCAGGAAGAATCTGTAAAGTAAAAAAGGCAAAAGGGATAAAATACTGGTTAATATTGATATATAAAAATATATTGACATACAAAATATAAAACTGCCCCTCTGCCAGGGCTTGGACCCCTAAAATCGATCATTCATCTTCAGTGTACATTTACGTCCACGTTTACAGCTCAGGGTCGAGTACTGATGACCCGAGACACTTTACTAGAGCTAGCGTACAGTATGAAATGGATGTCGCTGTTAGCACATTAGCTGCTACCTGCTAATCTCCACGCATCCATCAGCGACCCGGGCGTTTTGATCGAGTGCTTCCCTTTTAATTGTCGCATTATCGCAATAATAATCCGAGCGGTTAACGGCGGCCAAGTCATGTCACATTAACCAGAGAATAACCTCATTCATGGACCCGGGATCGCATTACTCCTCTCCTTTTCCTCCTCCACGTCACTCCACTTCCCTTTTTCTTCCCACCACTCTTTCCTATCATCTCCACATTTTCCTATCCTTTTTTCCCTTTTTTTCTTCAACAATCATTCCCCTTCTTTTCTTTTCTTCTATGTCATTAAACCAGTAAACAATCATTTCCTCCTGTGAGCTAAACTTCCTTCATTTTTCTTTTTCTTCCTTTCTCCTCCTCTTCATTGGACCTCCCTGTAACCCCTTTTTCTTCACCTCTATCACCTCTACATCCCCTCATCCCTTTTCCATCTTTCTTTCTACCCCTTTTTCTTCTCCAGCTTAAATCCACACCGTTCTGTTTTTCTCTTTAGAAAGAGAGTGAGTGATAGAGGGAGACTGTGATAGAGAGACTAAGATAGAGAAAGGGATTGAAGGAGTGGAGGAGGCCTTGTCAGTGATATAAACGAGTGCCATCTGCTGACCACATCGATTTCACCCCTAATCAGACAGTAACAATATCTTTAAAAACATGCGCCAGGAACGCGGGTGATTTTTTAAAACCTCACTTTGCCTGGCATGACATAATCGGCACATACATTTTAAACTCCACCGACACCACTCGTTTCCCCCTGCAGCACTCAAAGTGAGAGAGAGAGAGAGAGAGAGAGAGAGAGAGAGAGAGAGGAGAGAGGGAGGGAAGCATCAGCGAGTGCCCTGTTGCTCAAGAAATATGTGCATTTCGTAATCACAGTAGAGAGATATAGTGAGAGATGGTAAACGAGTGAGAGAGAGAGAGATGGAGAGAGAGAGAAAAAGAGAGAGAGAGAGAGTGACGGGCTTTGCTCTATTTAGCCAGTATCGACCGACACTCGATCCGGGTTGCTCTGAAGGCTGCTAATGCCCTTTATGGGTGCGGAATACAATAATATGGGGGCTCCATCCCCGAGCTCCATTCATATGATATTAGAGTCCTTGGGAGGAGAGATATGGATCAATAGGGATTGAATTAAAACGCAGCAGGAGACGAGGCGCTGGTAAAGTGAAGCGAGAGATAGTAGCGAGACACAACGTCCAGCCAGGGGAGTGAGTGAGTGAGAGAGAGAGAGAGAGAGAGAGAGAGAGAGAGAGAGAGAAAGAAAGAAAGAAGAAGAAAGAAAGAAAGAAAGAAAGAAAGAAAGAAAGAAAGAAAAAGGGGCTAAACACTGTATAGAATAAAAACTATTTTAGAAAGAAAGAAAACAATTTGGAAAGAAAGAAAGAAAGAAAGAAAGAAAGAAAGAAAGAAAGAAAGAAAGAAAGAAAGAAAGAAAGAAAGAGAAAGAAAGAAAGAAAGAAAGAAAGAAAGAAGACTGCATAGAAAAACATTAATTCAAGATTGCATATATTTAAAAAATTATAATAATTCAGAAAGAAATTCATATATTCAAAAAGAAAAAAATTGAAAGAAAGAAAGAAAGAAAGAAAGAAAGAAAGAAAGAAAGAAAGAAAGAAAGAAAGAAAGAGGGCTAAACTATATAGAATAAAACTAATTCAGAAAAAGAAAACAATTCAGATAGAAAGAAAGAAAGAAAGAAAGAAAGAAAGAAAGAAAGAAAGAAAGAAAGAAAGAAAGAAAGAAAGAAAGAAGACTGCATAGAAAAACATTAATTTAAAGATCAAGATTGCATATATTTAAAAAATTATAATAATTCAGAAAGAAATTCATATACTCAAAAAGAAAAAAATTCTGAAAGAAAAAGAAAGAAAGAAAGAAAGAAAGAAAGAAAGAAAGAAAGAAAGAAAGAAAGAAGCAGGGTAAAAGTAAGAAACCTGTGAAAACCTGTAGCCTAATTATCCAATAACAAGCTAATCTGGTGGCTATTAGCCAGAATGGATTGTTAGCCACATTAGCTATAATAAAAACTATAGCTGCAGGGAAAACAAGTACAATAAAATGTTGGGCAAACTATTCAGAAAAGAGAGAGAGAGAAAGAGAGAGAGAAACATCAGCGCCTCATATTCCTCGTTTCCTCCAGCTGTCACTGGGCAGAAGTTGATAAGGAATGCGAGATTCCCGTTCCCACTGTGGAAAAACGGGCAGCACTTCAAAGCCTGCTCTCTTTGGAGTGTCCAAGTGCTCACTTTTAGACCCAGCACAGAGTGGAGGTCTTATACAGGAAGTTGGGGGTGAGAGGAGAGAGACAGAAACAGAGACGGAAAAAGAACTAGCACTTAAAAAGCACAGTCTCCGGAAACCGAATGGAAATGTAATCAACACACGGCGTGAACTCTGAAGCATGAACTTTCGCTAAAACACTCAGATTTAAAACGTTGCTTCAGGATATTCGATTTACCACGAAAAATGTGAAAAAAAGAAATTCTGTCTGTCTGAGACGTGTGTACAAATAACGTGGGATGAACAGCACTCAAAAAGAGGACGTTAGCGCTACACTCCTTCCTATTCGTAATGGATTAGTGTAACTCTGAAATGACGAGTCGTTGCTAGCATCTTCACTTCACAAATAAGCCGTTAAGTTCTACTCTACCTCGCTAGCTAAAAATATGCACAAATTTGAAAAACATTTCAATTATAAAAGATGCCCAAGTTAAAGTTTTCTATGTGGTGTTTCTTTGAAGAAAAAAGGGAGATCTTTTAAATATCCCTACATCTTTCTTTTCTAAATGTAAACCGTATATAAACAGCAAGAAATTGTGCTAAATTGTATTAAATTTGTACTGAAAACACAATAATTTTACTTCTGATAACTGAAAGCCAGCATTTTGTGCACAATAGCTAATCTGCAGCTAGCTAAAACACAAATTAGCAAATATTATGCTAATTGTCTAGCTAGCATTCAGGAGTTTTTGACAAAATCCCATTCAACATGACGATTTAATATTACCGTAATTTCCGGACTATAAAGCGCACCCATTTATAAGCCGCACCCACTGAATTTTACAAATATTTTTATTTTTAACATAAATAAGCCGCAGCTATCTATAGGCCGCAGGTGTCTACACACATGTACTAATGTGGAATGTTGCATACATACATTATATTGTATTATATTATATGGATATATATTTATATACCTCTATAAAACCTGAGGTAAAAAAGGCAAGACATAAAAAGAAATGGATAAAGAATGGGTGAGAGAGAGAAAGAGATGTGAGGAGAGGGATATAGAGAGGCAGAAGTCCTCATGTTGAAAGTCTCCCTCCCCATCGAAAACTTATTAAAACAACATCAATTATTAATGTCCATCTAGAGCCAAGAGTCAGTTATTAGTTTCACAGTCTCTCTCTCTCTCTCTCTCTCTCTCTCTCTCTCTCTCTTTCTCATCTCTTTGCTCTTATAAAGTAGGTAAAGATAATGAGCTGAGTGGAGTCTCTGTTGTAAGCCGTCACCTCATTACATCGGCCTGCCATCAATTACAAGAGGAGTGTGTGGCCCTGTCACTCGCCTAATGTGCCTCTGACATAGTGTCAGGAATTACTGCTGCCCCTAAATACACCTCTCTCTCCCTCTTTTTTTTCTCTCTGTCTCTTTCTCTATCCATCTATCTTACTCTCTCCATCTCACAAAAACTATTATACTACATCCTATAGTATAATTGTACGAATACTATCATCGCAAAGATATTCAACATTTAGGTGATGAGGGCAGAGTCACAGTTAAAACACTGGTGTTGTTTATTTTCCCTGAAGTCGTTTTATTACACCTACGCCAGTGCAACTAGCCACATGTTTATGAATTAAGATGACTTTATAGATAACTTTATTGATTAGTGCTTTGCTATAAAAGGTTATTCCTTTTTTTCTCCCTCAGCATCGAAACTCGTACTGGAGACTCCTTCCGGATCATTTATCGTGAATTTGTGTTAAATTGATCTTTAAGATAAGGAAAAAAAAACATGGAAATGTTCAAATGCATAGCTAGTCAAACTTCTTTTCATTTTTTAAACAATTGAAAAGTTAGCATTGCTGTGTAGAGTCATACATCGCAAGCTAGCATGAGCTAGCTAGCTGAACCTTGTCACAATAGCTCCTCTGAGGTGAAAGTACGGCGTCAAGCCGCTCTGACACACAGCACTGTTCTGACTTGACGTGCGAAGAGAAATACCTCAACTCTGACCTATCTCTTTCCCATTTTCTCTCTCGATCTCTTACACACACTCTGCTCTACACCACACACACCTTTCCCTGGAGTCTCGCACTTATTACGCTAGTCAAGAAGAAGAAAAGCTCCATTTCGGAGGTGGTATATTTAAAAACGCGCCGTGTTCCCATTCTCAGGTAAAAATACTCCACAACGTTAACGTATTGCTCTTCTGAAGATCAGATGTGTCCATCTGAAATACACCTAGAAAGAGGACAAACTAGCATGGAGTAAATGTTTGCAATACAATACAAATAGTTGTAAAAGGTTCCATTCATAAGATGAATGAATTAAATATGGTTGAGTTTGAACTTTCACGTGTCTATGATTTAAATTATGATTTACTAATTAGCTAAGTTCCAACATGTTTAGCCGACTTAGCATACTAGTGCAATTAGTATGTTTACACAAAAACAAGCTAATACTTAGGGATGTTGTGTTACACCGGGAAAAGTGTTTTCATTAGCATTTTGTAATTCTACTAACTATAATTTGACACTAAATCTTGGAGAATCAGTTCTACAAACACAAACATGCCAATTGATTCAGGTATTTTCTTCCAGTATAATTTTAGGAGCATGAACAGAGAGAGAAGATATTCATATTCAGGCCTTTTTCAGCTGAACCCTAAAGCATTTATCCAGATTTACAACCAACAATAAAGGTGTGTGTGTGTGTGTGTGTGTGTGTGTGTGTGTGTGTGTGTGTGTGTGTGTGGGTCCGTGTGAGACCACCTAGCCAATTTTTAGAGAATGGGACTCTCCTTGGCGCTGCTACATGCTATTAATAATTCACAGTCCAAGATGGCAATTACAGGACCATGTACAATCAAACTAAATATTTAATAAGGCACTAAAACAGTGCCGTATTTTTGTCTGTCTGTCTCTCCCTCTCTCTCTCTCTATTTCTTGCTCTCTCTCCCAGTCTTTCTGGACTTTCGTATTAGCTCTCAACATACAGTTCCTATATCCGAAAAACATCTTTTTACAGTTCTCCTGACATGCAGCAACTTCATTTTACGAAGGCTGTGTATGATGTCTTCATTATATGAGCTATTGTGTGACAAATAAACTTTCAAAAAGCTAAATATTTCATGCGATACACTTTAGATCTGGTGTGATCGTACAAATAAGTAGGTTTTGAGCAATGGGACGCATCGCTTCCTTTAATAGGACTGATAGGAGCAAGGCCACACCTACTTTTGTGGGTACTAGGAAGGGCACGTCTTCTTCAATAGAATAGACAGACATAGAGGCCACACTTTTTCCATAGAATTGATAAAAATGTAGAAGCCACACCTCGTTTCATAGAGAACATGCTTTCCATCAAACAAAAAAAAGCCACACATTCTTCCACAGAAATGACAAAAAAAATATGAATGACAGAAAATATCACACATCTCCTTTAATAGGACTGACAGATACAAAAGCCACACCTCCTACGATGGAACTGATATACCGATGCCACGCCTCCTTCAATAGAACTGACATTCAGATGTCATGGCTCAATGACAGTCACAGAGGCCACGCCTCCTTCAGTATGATTAACATACACTAAGCCACACCTCCTTCAATAGAACTGACATACAGATGCCACCCTCCCTCAATAAAACTGGCAGACAAAGAAGCCACGCCTCCTTCAAAAGAACTGACCGACAAAGAAGCCACGCCTCCTTCAATAGATCTGACATACAGATGCCACGCCTCCTCCAATAAAACTCACAGTCACAGTGGTCACTTCACTTGAATTAGCACATAGGCCACGCCCCTTTCATTTCATTTTATAAGGCCATTACTCCTTTAGTAGTCCTGACAGTAACCGAGGTCAAACCTCCAAGAGGTGGCAAGAGAAAGAGAGAGGAAGATTGACAGTTACAGAGTGAGACAAGAAGAGATAGATAGAGACAGGTATAAAGAGCGATAGCAATTGGCAGAGGGAGAACCGATGGAAACTCATGGACACACACAGAAAAGAGAGAGACAGAATGAGTAAAAGAGAAAAAGGGACAGATAGAGACAGATAGCAAGAAAAGGCGAGCATGTGTGTGTGCGTGTGTGTGTGTGTGTGTGTGTGTGTGTGTGTGTGAGACACTCTCTGTCACACTCTCTGTCACACAGCTGTTTAAGTCAATATCAGTTCCTCAGCTAAAGCACATGCACAATTCCTGGAGCACAGAGTAAGCGGATGTACACAACCAATCACTCGTTTGCATCTCAGTGTATGTGTGTGTGTGTGTGTGTGTGTGTGTGTGAGTGCGCACACGTGTATGTGCCTCAGAGAACCTGTGAGCCTTCTGTTTTCTACTGTTTCCTGAGACACCATACACATGTATATACACAAACATGCCTGACTCACACATATTGTTACACACACACACACACACACACACACACGCACACACACACACACACACACACACACACACACACACACACACACACACACACACAAACACACAGACACACAGACAGAGTCAGGTTTGTTGAGGTCCCCTGGCTGCACTTTGCACTTGGTTGCCATGGAAAAGTACATATTTGTCTCACCGCATGACATAATGCACAATTGGAGAGGAAGTGAAATATGTGCGGACAGTGACCTCATAGCGGGGATCCGAATTGACTGCGCTCACACACACACACACACACACACACACACACACACACACACTCTCTTTCTCTCTCTTTCTCAAGATCCATCATGTGCTTTAAAACCTCTACAGTACCGAAAAAAGATTTTCCCAGTGCTCCCATGGCTAAAAACCTGATTGTTTGAACGAAAAACCCTGACACTGGAGACTCCTTCTTGATGGAAAAAAGCCATTTACAACTAATAGGAATTATATTTAATCCCTGTATTTAATCCCAGAACGAGCACAATTCTCCATAAAACTGTGATTTGCATCTGCGCATCTGTCAGAAAAAACTAATCAGCACCTCCGGACCCATTCAGCGCTCATCTGTAAGAAAGATTTGATGTAGTGCGCAAGTGCGTGTGAGTTGTGTAAGGGGGCGTGATCGACGTTCCTTCCTATAGACTTGACAACAAACTTTCCATCACCCCCCTATAAAACACCATCTTCTCTATCTGCAACACCTCAGCTTTCATCCTGCCCACTCTATCAAAACACGAGAGGGAAGAGAAGAAAAGGAAAAAAAAAAAACAATGAAGAAAAAAAACTCCTTGATGTGTTTAGACTGACAGTTTCATCCAGTCCCTCCTAGAGCTGTCGCTCGCTTGCAAAAAGAAATCGCTCGCTTGGATTTAAATACGGCCTATAATAGCCCTCCATCTATCAGAGGGGCCGAACGCCTATTCTTAGACACATACATTAGCCCTTGGCCCAGATAGGAATGTCACCAGATTAAACATCCAATTTGTTAACCGGAGCGGCCGAGAGGTGCTGTTTCTTGACAGGACTTACAAACAAGTCCAAATGGCCCCATTTTTTATGCTGGCTCTTTTTTTTTTTGTCTTACACACCGACAAGAAAAGACGGACAACCATAAGGCTGGGAGACTGCAGTCAGAAATTTCACTACGCTAATAATATGCAAATGTGTAATTAATTAAACTTGAAAAAAGAACCTTGAAAAAATGTGGTTCCTTCCCACAAAATTTTACCTTCATAAACCAGGAGACTCAAACCTGCTCCAGCATCACAATGCCCCTGTGAACCAAATCAGCTCCAGAACATGTGATTTACATGAATTGGACTGGAAGATCTCCTACTCCAGAACCTATAAAATACCTTCGGGGTGAATGTGAATGCTGACTGCACCCCCAGGCCTCCTCACCTCCCCAACATCAGTACTTTATGGATATAAAGTATATGACATAGCATGGATATTACACAAATTTCCACAAGCACACTGCAGAATTGAGTGGAACATCTTCCCAGAGGAGTGGAGCTTATTATAAGAGCAAAGGTGAAATGGGGTGTTCAAGAAGCACATCAACATCTTATGTTTTGTGTCCAAAAAAAAATTCTATCCATATAGTATTTATGTAGGTTGGAGGACACAATGACACCTTTGTGTATATTATTAGAATATTATTATTTTTGTCTGTCATAAAGGGACATTTTACATGGAATTCGAAGTTGTTGGAATGGGACTTTTTTTGTTTGCTTTGCAGCTCATTAAGATCTTTTAATCCAATCCATGTAGACCATATCTTCATGGAGCTTGCTTGATGCATTTCAGACTGGAGCAGGTTTGGGTCTTCCAGATCAAGTAAAAATGTAATGCTCACACCATCCAGAGAGATCCTATCCAATTGTGTCTCCAACTCTGTGGTAATCAGGGTTTCAAAAGGAATATTTTCCGGAAACTTTCCAAAGGAACTTAATCAGGGATGTTTTGGAAATATTCCAAATTATAAACTTACCAGGAATTTATGGAAATTTACAGGAATTTGTAATAATGTGATGGAAGAATGCATAGTGCATGTAGGGGGCGTGGCCTCAGTAGTAATGCAGTGTGCTGTGTGCATGTGATTGATGAATGTGAAGGGTAGAAGTTCAACTGAATTTGCATTAAATCTAAGATTATTATGCAAAACCTCCTTATCCTTCTTTTTCAACTAAATTTGTTTACATACATTGGTTACACTTATCAGAAGGTCGGGGGTTCAAGACCTGGAATTGCCGAACAGCCATGCAAGGCCCTTAACCCTCTGTGCTCCCGCGGCACTGTATCACAGCTGACCCTGCGCTCTGACCCCAGATCCCGAACAAGTAGGGATTTGCAAAAAGAAGAATTCTCCTGTGCTGTAATGTATATGTGATAAGGCTATTCCAGTCTATTATTGGCTAATCTGCAACTTTGTAAATTCCCAGTTAATTCCCATGGAAAGTTTCCAGTCTTGAAAACTACTCTATTGGTAATACTGTCGCAAAGAACCAACAATGAACTTTTGTCCATATCACGTACCTGCGTACAGAAATAATACATTCTTTATTAGTATTAAACCCGAATATCGTATGAACCTCCTGATCATACAGAACGGATCATTGGAAAGATCTGAGGTATATGAGGGAGGTAGGCAAAGACCAGGCCCTTCCCAAAAAAAATAAAAATAATAATTGTTCATCTAATTTCCCTCACGCAAGCAAACAGGAGTATTTTATTATTTCTAAATCGTGTCGCATCTACGGAGTGAGGGATTGGGAGGGGGTTTGAAGGAGGGATGGGGGGGGTGTTCGTGATTTATCCCTCACTTTATCTGTCAGACAAATGTTTCTCTTTATGGCCATTACTATTCCGAACCGCTGGCTGCCATCGCAAGACTAATATAATGCGCGAAGTATTTAATTAAGGAATGGGCGCAGGGAAGCCGCTTACGTCTCGCTTTATTGGAGCGAAATTAAAAATAACTCCTGCATTTGAATAACAGCCCGGGGGCTGCCTCTCAGCCATGGCGCTTTAATATCGCTTATGCCACTTTAACCTTTCTGAGTGCCGGGGCCGTCATTTGTGTGTGAGAGAAAACACACACACACACACACACACACACACACACACACACACAAAGCACAACTCTTCTCAAATAAGTTTCCAGACCAGCCATCTTTTGTCTTACTTAATAAAGTAGGATGAGAAATATCTTCAGGTTATGTGTGTGTGTGTGTGTGTCACACACTTTCACCCTACAATGCAGAAACTATTCTCGAACAAGTTTTCGGAGCCGTTGTTTGTCTCGCTTAATAAGCTAACAAGAGACACACCTTCAGGTTATGCTAGTTTGTGTGTCGCTAATTTTATTTGGAAAACACACACACACACACACACACACACACACACACACTCACACACTCACACACACATAAAGAGAACCGCAAACATACAATCGCTTAATTTTTTGCAGTTAATAAGCTAAAATGAGAATCACTGTATCTTGGGGTTATGCTAGTTTCTTATTGGCTAATTTTATTGCATTGGATTGTTTGTGAGGGAAAAAAAAAAAGAAGTACTCACACACCTTTAAACCAACACAATTAAAAGTATTTATAAGTTCAGGGTTTGCTACATGTGGTGCTGGTTGCTAATTTTATGCTAACATTAAAAAAGAAGTTCAGAAGGCAGCGTGTTGGGTATGTTGTTCTAAAGACGGGCCTCGTGATGCAATCCTCACAAAAGCGAATGCAATTTTTATTTTTTTGGTCTAAAGTGCAGCTGAGCGCCTGGGCATATCGCAAGCTGTTTTAATTAAATGCGACAGCAGCGAAAATAATAAGAGAGAGAACGAGAGAACTAACGTGCCGAGCGGGACGCGTCGGAACGACGGCGGAAAGAGGATCCGAACAGAACAAACACGCGGTTTTGGTGGTTTATCTGAGACAGAGTAAAAAAAGATAGAGAGAAAGAGAGAGAGAGAGAGAGAGAGAGAGAGAGAGAGAGAGAGAGAAAGAGGGAAAGACAAAAAAAATTAATTCCAGATGTGGGCTTTAAAACCCGTAGTGTTGAGATGGTCCGTATTATCCATCTGTTTGGCACACCTTTCTGCTGCGCTGGAGAGACGGTCACGGACAAGGTGAACTGACACACTCATACTTAAACACACAGACACACACAGACACACACACACACACATCCATCTTCACCATCTGGCTCTGAATTGGCTTGGATAATACCAAGCACGCGTATGGGCTTGAGACAAGACGCAAAGCACGCACCATCTTCTCTGATTGCCTAATGAAGGAGTGTTTTCAAGGGCCTTGATGAGCAGCGGATGGCACGTGTAGTGTGTGTCTGTGTGAGTGTGTGTGTGTGTGTGTCTGTGTGTTTGTGTTTGTGTTTGACGGCGTCAAGATTTGCATTCGATCCTTGTTTCAGTAATTTCAAGTGCTTTGTTGATACAGTCCCTTGTTAGGACTTCACGGTTCCTACATTGTCCAAAGGGTCTCTCAAGCGCATTTCAGTTTTTAGAGTTTCCAGAAGCTTCCATGATCTTCATTAACTCTCTTCCGGTATCTTTTTTTCCACATTGGAGAAAAGTCCCGTAATTCTGTTCACAGGACCTTAATTTTTTTTTACAAAATGGTGGACCAGACTTAACCAAAGAATACCTTAATGGACACAATTGTTAGCTAGGTTATTATAGCTAGTACTGAGCATGTACCAAAATCGCTAACAAGACCAATACCGTATGTCAGTGACATGGTTTAATCAAAGGATTCGTGCTCAGGTAAACCACAGACCAGGCAAAGCAAACAACCTTTTTGAAGGACAGCCTCAAAATATCTCCAAACCTCCTCAGCTAACCTAGAACCTTCCGGTCTTTCAGGAATTTACGTTTTCAAAGCATGTCCTAGCTGTAATACGTCGTATCTGCACACTATATTTGAGACAGCTAAGTAAATTTACACATCACACTCTAGGATTCTATATTGATTTATAGGGACTAGGGCCTCCTGAGACTTTGTACGCGTGTAAACTGGGTTGTGCTGCCATTAAACCCTATACAGATAAGGTACACTTGTTTTTACCGCTATTGAAAGACTTATTATCGAGGGAGGATACAGTGTGAGGTGTTAAGTTTTGAAGATCTTGATCAAGGACCACTTCATGCTTAACCTTTTCGCAACTGATGCTGTCTGTTTTTAGAAATGGCTAGGGCTAGCGTGAGCTATTTGAATATTTTTATATAGTTTGCTTGCTGCTAATTGTAATACTAATACAAAACTGCCTGGGTTAGCACTCGCATCATTTCTGATGAGGAGCTAACAGTCCTGGAGAAATTTTTTTGCACTAAAATCAAGTTGACTTAGCATAAAATAAGAGCGCTAAAAGCCCTCAACAGTGTTGGAGCAGGGCAAGAAAGTCCTGACACTTGTTTGCTGCCTCCCCATGAATCTGGTCTGCATTTCACGGTCTTGCGTTTTCAACCCTGTCAATTATTCATCGTGCATATTTTAAAGAGTCTACAAAGCTATCCTGAGGAGAAATGCTAATGAAGGATTCTAAAGTGTTGTCTGGCCCGCTATACTGCTGCATCCCAGCCACATCGATTAATCAGATGCTACGAGGCATGGTTATCTAAATACATCAGTTTCCTCTAAATGGATATTGATATTTTCATCATGTGAACTGGTGGATGCTGATACTAAAGGTTATGCGCTGTAGGAGAGCCCTTTTATATCCAGTGTAGCCGTTTGCACGAGCTTGGTTGTTTATTGCTCATGGTTCATCCGTGTGTCATATACCTCATTAGGATTCTGACAAATTTGCATAACATTTTCCTTATTTTGGCCATTAGTCTTTCATATAAAGATAGATCTTGTTTCGGATTGTACTAAAGAAGTGCATGGGAACATGTCATCATACACATTTAGTACTATGACTATATACCATCACTCTCCTTACTGTACTGTGGTTATGCAAAAAATGCTGTCCACTACACCATATTCATACACCACTATGTTCTTCAAAATACTATGGTCTTACACCAAATATACTCTTAACCATACTATGATTTTACACTTGTATACTTGAAACAATACAGTGGTCTTACTTTAGTATACTCTAAACAATATTATGTTCTTACTCTAGACTATTTGCAGCAACACTATGGTCTTACTCCAGTTTACTCTAAACAATACTATGCTATGGTCTCACTCTAGAATACTCTAAACAATACTATGGTCTTACTCCAGGATATTCTAAACAATACTATGGTATCACCCTAGTATGCTCTAAACAATTCTATGGTCTTACTCCAGTATACTCTCAGCAATAGTTCGGTCTTACTCCAGTATACTCTAATCAATACTATAGTCTTACTCTAGTATGCTCTCTACAATACAATGGTCTTACTCCAATCTTTCACCATCATATTCTTGTACCATCATCCAAATAATAATCTTATGATTTACCATATTTTTATCACACTCTAATATACTTTCCACTATTCAATGGCCAGTATACTTCCACTTTTCCACTTTTTATACACTAGCATACTATTCACGATACAATGATCATGAACCATCAAACTGTTATTTACAAGTATACAGTCTACAATACTATAATCACACAAAAAAATATTGTCATAAATCAGCATAGTGTCTATCAAACATTGACCAGAATCCGTAAACCACAGCAATTCTTTGACACTGTCACACACCTCCAAAGTGTCCATCACACTATGCTTATTTACAATCATACTGACAGTGGCCTATATGCAGTTTATACCATGTTGTTCAGGACTGTTATACACCACCATACTGTCCACTATACTATAGTCATATAACACCATACTGTCCAGTACCATTCTAAAATAACTTTTTCTCCATTATACAAGTGGCACAGTACAGTATATATTACCATACTGCCCACCCTACAACAGTTACTGAGCCCCACACTGTCCATCTATATGTCTATACCCTACTATACTGGTTTCATTTACTGGTTCCAACACCAAGATGGCAAGTCCCACAACTTTTATGACTTATTCTCTCCAGTTCCCCAGAACATATACACGCATATTTTAGCCATTGAGTAAAAACACAAAGAGACGTCGGTCTCATCAGATTAAAAAGATGAAGGAGAAAAAAAAAACAGCCTCCCAATTAATAAATCACCTCGTCAGTGTGCAGCTGGGGATGCAGCTGCTTCCTCAAACTCTAATAAAGGAACGACGGAGACCAGACGAGGACAAGCTCACGCAAACACACGCAAACACACGTGAACACACACACACGTGCGTACCGACTATGACCAGCACACACTTGCAGAGACGTGTTCCGGAATCGGATTCCTCTGGTGTTTAGGAATGGTTGTGTTTATTTATTTTTTTGCTATATATAATTGGTATACATATATACCAATTAAGAGTATACAAAATATATCCAAAAGTTTGCGAACACCTGATTATTAGTTTAGTATGTGCCTTTTGAGCATCCTATTCCACATTGAGTCATCATATGCTGTTAAGCTCCACTCTTCTGGAAAGATGTTTCACTAGATTTTGTTGAGATTTGTGTGAGAGTCATTCAGGAACTAATGTAGGTGAGATTACGAGGCCTGGGATGCAGTCAATGTTCGCAATTATCGCAAATGTAGCTCTATAGCAGGGGATCTTCCAGTCCAACCTATGGAAAGTAGATTTTTATCTGGATTTTTGCACAGAGACATTATCATGCTAGAAGAGGTTTGGATCTTCTAGTTCAGTTGAAGGACACATTTCATGCTACCACATCCAGGGTAGTCCCAATACTTTTGCCCATTTAGTGTACAAAGCAAGTATACACACTTTCTGGAGTTCTGGGAAAAGAAACCTCACAGCTGGGTGAGATGACATCATGTTTCTACTGAACATGGATTATTGTTCGCTAAGCATCAACATATGAGGTTTAGTTCTGATCTGTGTGTGTGTGTGTGTGTGTGTGTGTGTGTGTGTGTGTGTGTGTGTGTGTGTGTGTGTGTGTGTTGCACATTTGCGTTCAATTGATTCTCTACGTTACTTTATATTCACATGCATATCTATACGCACCGAGATGCAACCGATAAGAATCTGAGAGGAAGACTTGAAGGGTCCCTATGAGATATGATGCAGGTGCAAATCTTGGACTCATCCCAGACACACACACACACACACACACACACACACACACACACACACAAATAGAAAAGCTTTAAAATCCAAAAACTCTTAAGATCTTAGGATCAAGTGCAAGTATATATATAGATTATGTATACAACAGACACAGGAGCCAGAACTTTCTCTCTTCTCTCTCTCTCTCTCTCTCTCTCTCTCTCTCTCTCTTTCTCTATCTCTCTTTCACACACACACACACACACACACACACACACACACACACACACACACATCCCTTTTCAATAACAGCACACATTCCATTCACTCAAACTGTTGCACACATAAATGTACGTCATCACACGGGGTCACCAGTGATGTCAGTGAGACACACACTTATACACACACACACACACACACACACACACACACACACACACACACAGGCCTGGGAATTTTATCATCTCCCGTAATTTTTGTGTTTTGGAAAAGATCGTGATGCTCATATGAGGAGCAGGACATGTCAATACACATGCATAACTCTCTTTTTACACACACACACACACACACACACACACACACACACACACACACAATTTGTAGAATTCTTTATAGCTAATGTGTGTGTGTGTATGTGTGTATGTGTTTGTGTGTGTGCTAGTGCCAGATTTGTAGCAAAGCCATAATACAGTCAAGGCAATTTGTTCAGTGCCATCCTCAACACATGGTCAAACACACTGTCATTACAACCAGTACACACACACACACACACTTAGGTTGAGAGACCTAAACCATCTTTCTCTCTCTCTCTCTCTCTCCTTTCCCTCAGTCCGGTTTCACACTCGGTGCAGTCGGCCTGCTAAATGCCTCATCAACATGTTTAATCAAATTAGCGCGCGGCCAAAAATTGACGCTTTTCATTAATTATACAGGATAATTCGAATTGCAAATTCAAATGTATTCGCTCCGAACAGAAGGTGTTCAGTAATATTTCAGTGCATTTGCATATTAAATGGGGGGTCGCGCCGCATTACGCATGCTAATGTATGCGCATTGTCTTTATTTTTAACTCGCGGGGCCATATGCATGGCTGCTTGCCGGCGCAGGTGAAAAAAAAATAGCCGGGTGTTTAATTTCGCTGAACAAACGCGACGAGGCGGCTTGTCGCCGGGCTGCATGGTCCGTGTCAATCTTTGGGTTTTTTTTTTTTTTTACACCCCACCCTACCCCAACCACCCACCCACACCTCCCTCCCAATACACTCGGGTTCTCCTGGCCTCTCACTTTGATTACACTGCTGAACACACAAGTCGCACGGCCGCTCAGGAAAACAGGAAGTCCCAGACGACTGCATCTTCCCGCTTGTTCTTCGGTCTTTGATTCATCCAGATTGTAATGGATCTACATGCTGTCAGTTCTCACCGAGCTGAACTCCGTACCGTCATACTCTTGGGTCTTTATTTCATCACAGGTTGTTGTTTTTTTTTTTTTTACAGCTTTCAAAACTCACTGTACAGAATTACGCACTTTGTGTTAAAAGTACTTTTTGCATAAACGTATCAAACCACCATGTGACCCTTAATAAATAAACATTAACACAAGGTGACTGTGATAAGAGGTGGTCTCAAAAAGTTTCGAGACAAACTCAGTTTACAAGAAAGCGCTTTATTTATCTGCGTTTACACACCATCACCTTCAAAATAGCCCCCTTGCACAGCAATGCAACAAACCCAGCGTACCTGTTGCCATGTTACAAAACTAGTCTCAAAATGTTTGGTGTTGGATATTTTACGCCTTTTCAGCCTTTTATTACTCAATTCCACCAGGAACCCAGGCCGAGGGTCAGTTTGTATTAAGTTGCAGCACCAAATTGTTCCCTATCGAGTATCTTTCTTCTACAGAGAAAAAAAGAAAAGGACGTCATGGATAAAAAGGGAAGACTGATCTCGTTCAAGAAATTGGATTTCATTTATCCGGTAAACTGGTGTGCTTTGTTGAACTTAAGAAGCATTGCATGAGTGCAAATAACAAAAGGAGTTTCAGATGGAAACAAACACACACACAGGCTTCACACAAGAGACCCGGCGTACGTCGTTCGATGTATGTCCAGCAGAGTTTGTCAAAACAACGCCATTTTTATTCACGTTGATAAAGATTTCTTGAGCATGTTTAAGGCGCTTAGTACCCAAACCATGTACTTAAGCAAAAGTAGAGATGCACTCGGTAAAACATTTACTCCAGTAAAAGTGTCCCTTTAAACTTTCACTTGAGTAAAAGTACAAGTTTTTGCCTTCAATTGTACTAAAGTGTCCAAAGTACAATGATTTATTATAACTATAATGTTCCTATTATTATTTTTATCACAAGACCCTTTGCTTAATCAACTCAATTTATGTGAAAAGACTTGAATGTGACTCTCAGCACACTGATCTATTAATAGAATGATATTAATGACTCAAACACTGATTGATTTCTATTCAAAATATTATGAGCCCAAAACCTCATTTTCAACTACTTCAATACAATCATGCGAATGAGGTCACGTGTGTTGTGTCGAGTTCGAGTCTGGAGTTTCTTCATCATTTATTCCTCTCTAAATGTTCTGCTTGATGTTGAACTGATGCTGAACTGCATGTTGGTGATCAGTAGATACACCGAGAGCCGATCAAGACGAGTTTAAAACAGAGTGTGCGCTCGATCCTGATTGGTGACTCGTTGCGTGTTTGACCAGTTAATATTTTATCCGATTTTTATACAGTTTTTATTGAAAGTGTAGTAAAAAGTAAGATATTTGAAATGCGGTGAAGTTAAAGTCAAATGGAAAAACTTCAGTAAAGTACAGATATGCGAAAAAGCTACTCATGTACAGTAAGGAATTACATTTTCACCACTAAATGTATGTGACATGTGCAGAAACGAACGAGAAGAAGCAGTAGGACACAAGAGATCAAGATGGCATCATCATCATCATCATCATTATCATCATCATTAATTGTTGTCTTGCTCTAATAGTCTTTTGCCAGTACTGATCCAGGGAAGTGCAAATAACAACAGAGTCCAAGATTTCCCTTCCAATTGCCCAAATATTATCGCTGACCCACTGAATCTACACTCTTACTTTTGCTCACTGCCAGACATGGCACCAAAATGAGCGCTCCGGCACTCCAAGTGACAGATTTCCGAAAATCCGTCCTTTTACGCCTTTTATTCACAAGACTGATCGATCCCTCAAAGGTAGAAAAAAATCCTCAAAAAAAAACGACACGCGATCAAGAAGATTTCACCCTGATCTCGGCCTGAAGTGCGGGTGACGATTGTAGTTATCGCCTCGATCTCGGCCTGAAGCGCGGGGTGACGATTTTATGGCGATGGCTCGAGGCGAGCGTAACGTCCCCTTTTCATCCTCGTGTAAGATTATCTCTCCATTAGCACAAACACGATCTCTTATTGCAGTCAATAAAACATGCCATTCTAATTACGAGGGAGGGAGGCGGCGTGGGTCGGAACGACACTCGTGGCTTTATTGCATCGAGGATGCCGGATTGGCTGTGGAAGATTTATGGATGTAATGAAGGAAGTCGAAATTATTCCTGATTATAATTAAGGTGGCATCCGGCGAAGACGTGCGCGGGAAAGGGAGGGAAAAAAAAGTCAGGAGTCCACTCACGCGCTGATCAAATTGGTTATTATTATTTAAGATGACAAGCGTTGCGCTGTTAATTGTCATAATGACTAACACCTGATACTGACTCAATTAGTCCTTTTTGTTAATGCTACTGCTTGTCTCTGGGTGGAAATAAAAATATATTTTTTTTTTCGCTCTTGTGCTTCGCCCCCCCACACACATTTTTTTTACACAAAATAGTTTTAAAGCCTCAGCGGTACTGGAACAGAGCGACCCTGCCAAATCAAACACTTGCATGTTCTCCGGTCCTGCCAAAAAAACACTTTTTTTTCAATTAATAACACCAGTTTTTGCTTTTTTCAGTTTACAATGGAACGTACTTTTTGACTTAACTATAGTCTAAAAGTACTGGGACATCTAACTTTTCCAAGCATATGTGTTTCTTCTGCAGAAGGTTACCACAAAGTTGGATGCACACACCTGGATGTTCCCTTTACCTTCCATTCACCTGAGCTAAGAGATCCAAAGTTGTTCCAGCAAGACAATGCCCCTGTGCACAAATCCAGCTCCATGAAGATCTACTTCACATGGGTTGGAAGATGTGGAAGATCTTCTGGCCTGCTATCGAGCTCTGAATTCATTCCTATGAAATGGATTGGAACGCTGCACACCAGGTCTCCTTACCTTACCTACATCAGTACCTGACATTGCTAACACCCTTGTGGATGAATGAATCTCATACAGATCTCCATTTTTTTTACATATCGATATTTTTGAGAATCGATACAATATCACCAAACAAAAGACCGTGATACGTGGATCGATATTTTCTTAACCCCAAATACCAGTACCTAATTGAATCACATACCAATCTCCACAAAATCTAGTGCAACATCTTCTCAGAAGATGCAAATAGAGGAATGGGATGTTCACACATTCCAATCTTTGCCGGTGTCCACAAACTTTTGTCTATACAGTGCATTAACCCAGAGCCTATTCACCTCAAGGTTCTTTAAAGAACCCTGCAATAGGGCTGGATGTACATATCCACAGTTCAGCACAACTCCTGTGTCTTATAAACCTACACTCCAAAAGTCTGTTCATCATTTCACTTTTCTAATAAAAACACACTCTGTGACTTTTCTTCCCCAGAAATCCTTTGATTCTGGGATTGATATCAACTTTTAAAACACTGTCTATTCCTCAGACCGATTCTCACCATAACGATTGTGCAACACATTAGAAAGATATACAACTGTACAATTTCACACACGACCTACTTTGTTTCCTCCCATACACAGAGGAAGTGCCATATGGTTTCTCATAGCTTGGAGTAGCGAAGGTTAAAAGTCGGAGTTGTGTGCGTCCGAAGGCAAGGGTGTTGCCGAAAAGCCCGCTGAGAACAAGCGCTCTTTCCCGAGGGAAACTCGAGCCACTTCCTTTTCTCTCTGGCTCACTGCCGTGGACTCCAGCGTTGGGAACTCCGAGTTTTGTGTATTAGACTCTGCGAGGGACCGTCATTTGTGAGACATAAGAGTGTTTTAGAGTGTAAATGTACATGTACCAGTGGGGTCAGATCAGCCTACTAACTCTAAACTACACACGAGTGCTTACGATGTTCCAACATCTGGAAAAATTTCCTCTCATCAGTATAAATGAGCAAACCATTAGCATCATTAACATTATCGAGACCCAAAAACCAGTAAAAAAAAAAAGGGGTCCTTCTTTATTATTTCCAGCTGAAACAGGATACGACTCGTGACTCACAAGCAGCCAGTGGGTGGAGGAGGTACTGGCTGATATTCTGCAGGATGTAAGGATGTGCACATTCTTTGGATTTATCTAGAAAGACTAGATTTCAGTTCAAAAATAAAAAGCACCAAAAGCTATTTTTTTTAACTTAAAGACAAGTTGAGACTTGCCAGGAGTTGGTTCAGATGGTGGGATAGAGTGAAGGTTAAAATGGAGGGGCCGAGAGGGAAAGAAATAGTCGGGGAATTGATAAAATTTGGGTTTTAGAAGCCAGTTGAGTCTGATAGAAGGATGCAGGCAGGGAATGAGAAAAGAGTGAGAAAACTGGTGGTTAGATTTAGTGTAAAATCAGTAATGAAAGGATGTCATCTGACAGAGTGGTATGATGGAATAGATGGAGATGATCAGACTTGATAAGAAGATGGCAAGATGGTGTCTGATGGAGGATTGGGTTCGGTCCTAGAGAGATGTGGAGTTTGATAGAAATGTGGTCCACAAGGGTAGGGGTAAAATTGATATAGGAATGAAGTCAAGGGTCTAGCCATTGAGGTGCAGAGAAGACTATCGGAGGAATGGATGAAAACGAGAGACTGAGAGAATGAATCATATTGTTGTTGGGGGTCCGAAAAGTGTAGAATACCTAAGTAGAGAGAATTTGATGATACGAATGAGAATTTGATAGAGAGTTATGAGGTGGTATCAAAAGGTTTTAAAACTGGCTCTGTTTACAAGAAAGTATGTATCTACATTTACTCACTATCACCTTCAAAATAGTCCCCTTGGACAGCAATACAGCTCTCCCAACGTTCTTCTGAAATGTGTCCTGGAAATCTTCTTTTTGAAGCGTGTCAAGCACCTTCTGCTGTTCGCGCTTGATCTCCAAAACGTCATCCTTCAACTGCAGGAGCCAAATCTGCACGGTAGGGTGGGTGCGGTAGTGAGATCATGTGACGATCATCATGCGCAAGTTGCTGAATGGTTTCGACATTTACGGGGGTTGAGCTTGTTTCTGATCTCTCGTTGTCTTCCAGTGATATTCTTTCATTCTTGAAGCGAACGTGCCACTCGAAACACTCCAAATTAAATTTAAAGTTTGCTCTTTGGTCTATTTTGTTGTCCATGATCGAACCGTAGACTTGGTAAAGCACGTGGTCAGAATAGCACCAGTTAACAGCATTAGTCTGTAAACTTTATGATACCACCATGTAAAGTGTGATTGGACAGAAGAGGAGACAAAACCTAATAGGCGAGAGAATCCGGGTATAAGAAATGCAAAGAAGTAATCGATCTGAAAATAGAAGTTCGGGTCTGATAGAAACCGAGAGAGGTGAACTGTGATGGGGAAAGGAAGAGGGAGGTCAGGGTCTGATGGACGGAACGCGTCACAGAGCGATGGTAGACTCAAGCCTGAGAAATCGTCAGAGACTCGGAGTGCATTCATTAAATACCAACCTGCCAAATCACTAATAATACTTAAGCCTGCGCTCTGGGGCTGTCAACCACACACAAGTCGATAGATCGATATTGCTGTATCCACTCTCTCTCTCACACACACACATAGATACTTTGTCTTATACTTCTCGTCCTATAGAGTAAGCTCTGTCCGTCTCTACTCCCCTCATCATCTGGCGAGGCATCTCTAAATTCTGCCCATGATTCCTGGACGAAAGAGTGCAGCTCGTTAACCCCCCGTCCTGGACTTCTGAGTGCGCGCTGGGGCCCGGATTAGCTAATTAAGGGCAAGCGAGCTGAATCCAGAGCTTGTGTGGCGTTCTGTTTTGACAGTCGGGCTTAGCAAAGTGCGATTAGGGACGAGGCCGCGTAGATCCCTTTAAGCCCTTGTAAGCCCAAGACGGACGAGCGGGTGAGGGAGGAGGATGGAAGGATGCAGAGATTTAAGAGGAGGAGAAGAGATTGACAGCGGGAAGTGCCGAGAACACACTCCGTCCTGAATCGATAGCACCTGCGGAACCCCTGGGACCTGCTCGTGCTATCGGTTTTTCTGTCTCTGAAACCGTCTGCTATCAATGCGGGTACTTTTCATTCTTTTCGCCTCCACTTTCCTTGTTTGTACTTGCCATGTGTCAAATCAGACAGTTTTTGGTAAGTGAGTCCTCATTAAGCGTATCGAACCTTCAAATATATATGTATGTGTGTGTGTGTGTGTGTATATATATATATATATATATATATATATATATATATATATATATATATATATATATATAATGTGCGCATGTGTGTTTGTGACGCAAGGTGGATTAGCATTATCTAAAACTCGCCAGGCTTGCTAAGTATCATCGCCGCCACGCTTAAGTTAAGGTGCAGCCGAGCCTGATTTGCATAAGTAATTAGCTAATGTGCTGTTCAATTTCTCGCCCATCTGCGTGGCCAGGCAGGCCCTCATTGCTCAAATTGACAGGCCGCTCTCTATCGCGCGCCACACCGCAACAAGGCTCGCTCCAAATTAATTTGTCAACCTTCTCTAGTAATGGGACGTTCACCTTGAAAACTCAATTTACCTGAGTCTGTCTGAAAGCGAGGGGGGAAAAAAAGAGGAGAAAAGGCAAGAATTCGCGCCGAAACACTGCGGCGACAACAAAGGAATTACTGCAAGCTTTCTGACAGCCTTTCAGAATGGGTTCTGGAAATAAAGTGAGTTTGAGGGAACACCCATACAACCACATACACACACACACACCACACATACACACTAAAACACACCGGAGCAAATGAGGTAAGAAATTTTCGAAGCCTTGTCTGTCCGAAAGTAAAAGATATATATATAAATACATGAAGTAAAAATGCCAAAACTAATGGCATTTAGTGTGTGAATGTCTAAATCAAATTGATGTAGTTCCTTCTGAAGCGTATGTTACTGCTACACGTTATTGCTAAACGAGATATCTTTCTGTCTTTTTTCTTTGTTCTATCGTTTTCTTCTTTCTCTTTCTCCTACCCTCTTTCTCTCAGCAGGCATTGCGCAGGGCTGGCACGGGCACCATCCATGCCAGGGTGTCGAGCTCTGGGATCACTCAAGGAAATGGGCCAAAAAGTGAATTTAATGAACCCTTTGCATCCCCCCCAAAAAAAAAAAAAAAAAAAAACAATTTTCAGTCTGATCTCTTAGCTCGAGGCGGCGTGGAGCCCTGGGACCCTCGGCCTTGTTTGCGACGGCCTGGATGGAGGTGTGTGAAGCGCGTGTGCCTCGGCGGCTCGTCTGCAGTTGCTTTTTTTTGTGTCCCACATGTTTCATCAGTCATTTTTTTCCCGCGACTCAGAGACGCATCCTTATTAAATTCCTTTGTGCCGGGCGCCTGGGCCTCTCTTAGTGGCGCTAAAATGCCTATTCATTTCGCCAGCTGCCTCAAAGTCCCTGGGAAGTACTGACGGGGGACATCACACTCACACATTTTCTCACACACACACACACACACAAAATCCACCGCTCACTGATTTGCATAAAGCGTATACAGTATATTCATGCTGACCTTCGGGGCAATTTTTTTTTAAGATCTGTATAATAACTGTTCACGTATATAGATTAACTCAGGCGCTGGTTCAGAAATTCCATTTTGACATGCCACTTTCACACGTCCCCGAAACCGCTAGGACAGGATTTAGCTAGCAAACCCCTAGGCGTTTTATTTTATATAGCATTACACCCAGCATAGTTTTGTACATTATAAGTATACTTTGTTGTCACTGATTCGTAAAACTACAAAATTTCTTCAGGAATGCTAGAATTTGTGTTAGCAAAAAATACACAAAAGTGTTTGGAAAATAAATGTTTACGTAAATACATTTAGATCTGGCACAGCTTTAGAAATGTTTTTCCAATCTATTTTTTCCAGTCTCCGAATTAACAGGACAGATTCCAACAAACAGGCTAGTCAACATGCTAGCTCCAACTGACACTTCATAGAATCCCTTTTGAGGCCTTTAGCCTCTTTTTCCAGTTTATATTTTTCAAAATGTAAATTTTCTTGGCAAGTGTATGGAAAAGTACACTTTTCTATAACAATTGGTTACAAGAATACACTTAGCACTAAGTCCAGACGCCAGTCCTGACACCAACGATTCATGCTAGCTCTGTTTCTCCTCACAAATAACTCTAGTTTTGGGTTAGAAAAAGTATGTGGGCTTTACAGTGTCAACCCTAAAATGATTGCTAATAAACTAGCATTTTGTCTGAATCGTTAAAGCCACACTTTTCAATGTCGGCACATAAAGCAGCAAGAAAGCAGCCCATAAGTTCAGATTTGTTTTGTTTGTAAACGTTTCGCATATTAGCAAAATGGACTATATATTTTATTATTCATTCCTAGGTTTGAATAAATCATTTCCATTAGTATTCACACACACACACACACACACACACACACACACAAGAAGAACACACACACACACACACGGCTGCCTGGTGCATGTGATCAGATCCCGAGCCCTCAGATGCTGTGCTGACCAATGTGCAATCAAACGCTTTCCGTGCCATTTAGCGCCTACCGTGTGTCCTGCCTTGCAATGATTGTGTGTGTGTGTGTGTGTGTGTGTGTGTGTGTGTGTGTGTGTGTGTGTGCCGACCTTGGCCTGTGCCATCTGCAGCCGGCAGGGTTGGGCAGTAAAGCATCTCGACCCTGAGCTTTGGGCATGATACGCCCCCATGAGGGGCCGGGCCAGATGGCACTCCCTACTAAGAAGCTTTTACTGCCACTAAAGATGCCTGGGCAGCTCACTGTCTCTCTGTCTGTCTGTCTCTCTGTCTCACTCTATCAGTCTCTCTTTCTTTTTCTCTCTCTGTACTTAGTGTCTTACTCTCAGTCTTTCACTTTCGTATTTCTCTCACTCTCACGTCACCTTTATACAGTTGCCTCTCTTTCTTTTCTCTCTTTAACATTCTTTCACTTTTTCTCTTTCACTATTTTTCTCTTTCACTTTGCCTCTCTCTGTCTCACTCAGTGTCTCACTTTCTTGCTCTCGCTTTTTCTTACTTTGTGACAGTCTGCCTCTCTCTTTCTCTCACACACACACACACACACACACACACACACACACAAACATTTTTACATTCCATTCTTTTTCTCTTTTACAATTTTTTTCTGTATTTCTCTCTGTTCTGGCTCACTGTCTCTGTAACTGTTCTGTGTCTCTCTCTTCTCCCTCTCATTCAGTGTCTCTCTCTCTCACTCTGTTTCTTTTATTCTATATCACACTCTTCCCCTCTCTCTCTCTCTCTTTCAGACAGTTTTCCCTCCTTTTACAAAATGCTACATTTAAGCAAAGTTCTATTCCAACCAGGAATTCCACCCAAGTGCCCTCAAAAGAGTTCCTCAGGAGTGCTGACTCAAATCCGCCTTAAAATGCCTCACGGTTCACTTGGACTGACGCTAAAGTGCTAGCAAGATCTCCCGCTGTGTGTGAAGCCTTCTGCTGCTGCAAAAAAAAATAAATACATTTTAAGTTCAACCACCTCCATTCAGGAGAAGAGGGAAAAATTGGTCTGTAGTTGGCGAGAAATCGATAGGTTCGCCTTTTTTTTTTTACTCAGAACGGTTGGTGGCACTGTGAGGGGGAAAGAAAAATGGACAGATCAGCAGAAATAAAGAGAGAAAACGATGCAGCTT